>NC_059427.1:52995415-53024217 GCF_021028975.2 Sphaerodactylus townsendi | reverse complement strand
AAAAGAAACCCTTAACAAGGTGTTAAGGGCTTATAGAAATCAAGGTCCGAGTCTGGTAGCCTTGTTCTTCTGCAAAAGAGCTCTTTCAGCCTCTCTGCTGCTCCGAGTCTCCACCCCTTACTGGGTCAACCCATTCTGGGCCAACCCATTCTGGGCATGGGGGTTACACTATCTAAAAGGCTATTGGTAGTTTGCTGAATGAACCCAGCCTTGTCAATTTCACCTGGTTCAACACCCCATTGATGGACTTTAACTGTGAATTTTTTTAAAAGACAGCTAGCGGTGAGGGGGAGCTCCTGAAACCTCCTGATTATCCTGAAATGGTGGCATGTAGAGTGGGTGAAACTACTTTAATGTGGGGGGGGGGGCGCAGGAAGAAAATACTCAAGTGAAAAACTCAAGTGAAAAAACTCAAGGAAGTACAAATGCATAGGGATCTCATCTGCTTTTCCTGTGAAGGGAGGGGGAAAGTCATGTTTACAGACCACTCAGAAACCACAGGGATCTCAGATTTGACAGCTGGGGTAAATTCTAAAGAGGAGGAAATATGAGTATAACAGAATAAAATCCAAAGGGAATGTATACTCAAAGTGAAGGTGACTACATGTGCATAAATGGTCACAATTTTAATGCACTTTTAAAAATCCCTTTTCCTTAATAGTGAAAAAGCCTACCAATTCATCTGGCTTTTCTTACCAGACCTTCATAGTTTATTCCCTCACAATACTCTAAAATGTTATTCAGCCAGTGAACATTTTCAGGTTTCTATTCATTCTCTTTTTGTAAAATTCATACTTTTACATTTTTACCTTAGTTTTGTCAGTGCTGTTGGAAGATCACCTAACATTTTTCCTTCTAATATCTTGCAGAGGTTTTTTTTAATGGTAGCCCCCCACAGAAAGAACAAGTAAACTGGAATTTTTTATCCTGGAATTTCACCATAGATAACTGTACATTAAATTATTCTACCTGATCCTTGACCATCAAGATTCAGTTTGAATTATATCATCTTGATATCACCAGAAATCATATAGGCTATCTGCCATATTATTATACCTGAACATGGCTCCTTTTGTTGATCAGTAATCTATAGATAAAACTTGTGTTTTATATTACTATAACAACATCCTTGTTAGTTGTCTTTAAGTGCAAAAGAAAAGTTTTAAAAATTAGAATTTGCCTTGGTCAGAATAAAAGAACCAAAAGCAGATAAACTTTTCTGAAACCTAAAAAACACAATTATACAACACAGCAATTAGTTGCTGCTTCCAGCGTATAAATTTGTTAATTTCCCTGTTATTGGAAAGAAGAATTTGAACACACTCCAGTCCCCCAAGAAATGCTGACCTATACAACTAGAGGGTCGGTGTTTTTTGCAATAAAGAACACTAGTCAATATACAGAGTGAAGAAAAACGGGACCAGATGTGAGTAATAGGACCACAGAAATTGCATTTACCCAGAAGTGCTGTTTGGCTTACGCTACATGTTGATCTTCTGTTTTTGTGGCATAATACATTTCTTGGCAGCAGCCAAAGAGAGGTTTCAGTACTTCAGGCGAGCCTTTTGAAAAGGCAGCTAATCTATCAGGTTTGCTGATGTGGCAAAGATTCAAGAGGCACATTCAAGAAATCAGGAGCAAGTTTCTGTTTGTACTTTTGTGTATTAGTATTATTATTATTGTCGCGATATGCGTGTGTCCAGTGAAGTCCTTGCATCTAGATACTGTGGGTTTCCTCATAAAAAAATCTTTAATCTGAAGTCACATGTTCTGATTTTCCAGAATATAAAGCAGATTTGTTGGTATATGTTGGGATTCCCACATATAGAACACATGCAGCAAATTTTTTTTTCCAATAGTTTTCTTGGGGCAGTTTTTGATGTGGAAAATGGCGCAGGGAAAAGCTTCTTCAATCTACTCACAGGTATGCGATCCCCTGGTAACCGCGCACTTTTTGAAAATACCTGGCACTCCATGCACAGAACTCCATTATATAGTTATATTCTCAGATGCTCACAGATTAGAAAGCTTGCTTTGAACAAAGAACATCAGAAGCCCAGTTTGAGATAGTCCTTGAAAAGGTAACCTTGATTTTGTGATACAAAAGCAGTTAGCTTGGAGATTAGTGAGAGTTGCTAAGGGAATACTTAGCTACGATCTTCAAGGCAGCAGTAAGTGTTTACATACAGAAGGCAGAGACATGCAAGAGGGAGAGCAGAACACACAAGAGAGCACCAGTGGCGTGGTGGTTAAGAGCAAGTACACTCTAATCTGGAGGAGCGGGGGTTGATTCTCAGCTCTGCCACTTGAGGCTGTCAGAGACTTCTCTAAAAGAAATCGAATTAGCTTATTACTGCGCAACACACACCAGTTGGGTGACTTTAGCTAGTCACAGTTCTTCAAAGCTCTCTCAGTCCCACCTACCTGTGGGATGCAATGCTACTGTTGGGGGGGGGGGACTGTCAGTCCCTTTGTCTCCTTACAGGAAAGAGGGGATATAAATCCAACTCTTCTTCTTCTACTACTTGTAATGATCCCGCGAGAATCTAAAATTCTTGAAGAAGAATATAAAGGAATATACATTGAGCTCCTTAAAGAAAACTCTGGCACTATGGATCAGCAGCAGACTGGGAAGCAAAAGTGGCCCTGAAGCAAGAATCAAGCCAACACTGCAGGGTCATTCAGCTCGAGTGGGAGCTGACAATGGGCGATAGTTCACCCAGTGCACCATTCTCCAAACTCAAAGGAGACATCTGGTGAGCTGAACTCAACTCTTATTGCTGATGCAGGATCCAGGCCAAGCTGAGGCTCAGGCAGAGATACCGGGGCTTGGCTCTGCTTGCTTCCTAGCCACTAATCATTCCTTAGTGCAGCAACCCATTGGGAAGCTTCCTTACAAGTTACATGGCTGATCCACCCATGCTGTGAGAGCACAAAGTAAGGATAGTGCGCACACAAAGAGAAACAAACAGCCAATTAAAAAACAGAAGGCTTTGCTTCATTGGCTTCCAACTTTCTCATCGGGAGGGTCAGCCATTGTGTTTTCTACTGTCTGGTCTGTTCAGAGACATGTCACACATGGGTGGAACTACGAGGATGGCATCATGGACAACCTTGTGTGTTCTGCTCCCTGTGTTGGGGAACACTCACTTACTGCCAGTTTTGAAGATCATAGCTATATTCCCTTAGCTTAGCTCAATCCCAAGCCATCTAGTAATATCTCCAAGCAGCTTGATCGACTACTGATTGAAACAAAGTGTACTCTCTCTTCCATACAATTAAAATGAAATCTTTGTGATAGACAGGAAAACATGTCGTAGGCTTTTTCCATCGCACTCATTTTGGAACCTTGTGGATGCTTTTAGTTCCCTGTTTTAAAAGCACACGCAGTAAACACAAAGGCATAAGAAGCATACACAGCTGAGGCTGTGCCTGAGAAACCCTTTTTTAAGATCTAAAAGTTTAAAAAGCTAAGAAACTGCTGCTGTTTGTCTGGGAAAAAGAAACTTGTACCAGGGATAAAGTCAGTTCCATCTACTGTATCAGCAGGATTTCCAGATTTTAAAAGTCCCGTGCCAACTACTGAATCAACAATAGAGAATTGCACATAGAGAACTCATTTGTACACATTAAGTTCTCCAACTGTATAAATCATAGCTGAATCAGCGGGGAAATATTCACTATGTAAAGACTGGGATTTTTCAAAATTCTTATATACAGTTCAGTAGAAGCTTTAGGATTATGCAAAACACTTCAATGACTTGAAGTTGTTTTACATATCCATGCTGCTTAGGACTACTCTTGAAATAATACAGTTAAAAGCGTTACAGGTCTTCTGCTTTGCCATAGTAATTTTTTGTCATCAACATTCTACGAACTGTTCAAAAACCCCTCTTCTAAAAGAATTAAAAACTACCTCCCCAATATATAACCAACATTTTATTTTTTATAGTCTATCTTCCATTATGGCATAAGCCCTTTTTTAAACCAGTGAAATATACAAATCACACAAGATGGAAATATGTACGTCAAATGTACCAGAACAAAGAAGAAGGACATAGAAGGATTTACATAATATCTGATGAACACAAGTGAAATATTTTACGAGTAAATAACATTTTTAATAGCTAGGATCATTAGACTCCTCTCTGCTCTCTGAAAGTAGCCATTATAAAAAGTAGGTGAGTCAACATATTAAAAAGGATTATGGTTTTTGTATAAGCAAAACCAAAAGTGTCTTATTCCATTGAACTAGTGCTTTATTTTTTAAAATGTTGACATTGGTTTTCTAAATTCCAGGAACCATGGAGGTAAATATTTCTTTGTACAATAAATTAAGAGCAATCATCATTTCAAAAGATGATCATCATGATGGGATCAATGCGTGAGGTTTTATTATCATTATTTATTGTTTTATTAATAGGCCACCCTTCCCCTCGTGGGTTTGTAGGGCTTGGCTCATTCCTTTACATGCAGAATAATGCACTTTCAAACTACTTTCGAGGTGCTCTTTGAAGCTGTGTGGAATAGCAAAATCTACTTGCAAACAGTTATTGAAAGTGGTTTGAAAATGCATTATTTTAGTGTGCTTGGAAGGGGCCCTTGTGAGAAATTTGGCTTCTGAGTATAGTAATCCTGGAAGTGGCAACCAGGCTTACATTCCAATCTAAAAGCACCAGTTATTGAACAGGATGAGCTTGGGGAGATCTGCTGGAAGTGATTAAAAAAAAATGCGGTGAGCTTGTGGCAAGCAGGAAAAGCAAACAGATTTTGTCTTTGATGGGGAAACTGATCAATTTGCATACAGAAACCTTCATGCATGCATTTCCATTATCAGCAATAATGCCTTTGTGGGAAAGGTAAGAAATGTAAACTGAGGCACTGTGGATCCTGTACCAGCTGACCAAGCCGCCACGCCACTCATCCAGGAAGGATATACCACAGAAGCTTTCACAACTAAAATAATTAAAATTCCTCTCAGCCTTCTGACAAAAACTAAAATTAATTTGTGATAACTGACTTTCCAAGATTTGTGTGTTATGGCACTTTTTCAAGAAGGAGCTAGAATCCAACCTACAGAAATGCCGTAACAGTGTCAGGCTAAGAACACTTTCTTCAGAGTAAATTATAGCAAATCAACTTGAATAGAATTCTGAGTCAACCTGCTCAGGATTCTTCTCTAAAAGTGACTTGTTAGATTGTAAAAAGGGCTATGGTGTAGAAGGCAATAACACACTAAGTCCTAAAACAAAGAAATTGTCCTGGTGGCTTGAACAGTTCTATATTTTTTTTAAAAAATCATTGGTTTGTACTGACAACATATATATGTATAAAAAGGGTTTGAAATTTTAGACACCAACAGACCATAGTTGCCCCATAGATAAATGAAAACTGCTCCAAGTATAATCCTAGGCAGTTTGTGCCATAGCTTTAAATATATTTCTAAAAAAGCACTGTGCAGTTTTTTTGTTGTCGTCTTTCAAAGGACGAATTGTTGCTGCAACGCCTGCATTAGACCACTTACAAAAAACAACCTAGTATTGCATCATCAACTCAATTAGCACCAATATTCCACAATGCCGGCACTCAACTCTCCTTTTCAAAAGGGATCCAAATTACTCAGGTCACTTTTTAGAAAAAGAAAAAACAATATTTCCTATAAAGAGAGTTTAAAAGAAAAAAAGAACTTTTCAAGCACAATAGGCTTGCCGTTTCCACTCCAGTGCGATCAACAACGTCCAGATTATTGCAAAAAATTCCTCAGCTAACTCTTTGATATTCTTTTTTAAAATTAAAGACTGATAAATGGTTTGCCTAAATGTGCATGAGGCGGGCTTGCTCTACTTCAGGTGGAAATGTTCCAAAAGTCTGCTTTGATCCTACACTGCAAAGTCAAAGGCAAATGTTCTGCCCATTGGTTTTGCTAGTTGTTGGAAACAAGAATTGCCAGATCCCATTCTCCAAATATGTTTCCTTCTGTCCCCTGCAGCTCCTGAGAAAATACATTATGGAAGCGATGCCCAGCAAACAAGCTGGAATTTACTGTCATAGAAGTCTTTCACATGCCCTTCATTCACACAGTGCATTGTTGCAGGAATGCCAAATGTAAATGAAAACACCATGCAGGGGTGTATCTACAGAAAGTGATTGCCCAGGACAAGCTCTCCAAAATTGTGCCTAAGCCTCTTACCTCGTGCAATCTGGATTTACACCCCTATTGATACACCCCCTAGATTTTGCATTACCCTTTTTGTCCACTGCATCACACTGATGATGGCTCATATTTAAGTTACTGTCCACCAATGTTTCAAGATCTTACACACTACTACTCGGTAATGCATGCTCTATCCGGAGGAAAGGCGGGCAACCCCAGAGCAACTGGTGCTTGTGACAAGAGCCCTCCCTTTCCTCCACCCTTGTTACACCCCTGACACTTTATGTTAGATTAATGGACCTTTCAATGTTCCCTGGCAGCACAGGTGAAAACTTACACCATTCATTTCTTCTTCTTGCCTTGCGGGCGGTGATAAAGGCAGCTTCCATGCTAAGCTAGCTATTGTGGATATATCAATCAACGTACATCTGACTGTTCTCATTCTTTTTTTTGGTCACTAGAGCTAAGAAGAACCATCATGTACAGATCTGCATGACGCAAGTCCAAATGGATCCTGCTCTGATCCCAAGCAAACACCTTATCTACTGCACATGTACAGGAACATTCATTTAGACTATAGGCAGATAGGCTGGATTTCCCTTTAACTACTCTGTTTTATTTTTAAGTCTTAATTCTGGTTTATTAATAAAATAAATATTCTCTCGAGCTCTCCCCCATTGTTTCAAAAAAAATATAAAACTATGCACAGTCTGAGCTGGGCGCCTTATCAAACATTTCCCATCATTTTTTCTTGTAAAAAAAGGTTTTAATAATATATAAACAAGGAAACGGCTTGTTGGGCTCTATAAATAAGAGCAGACATCGTCTTAGGACAGCGCCTTACCTGCTGGTAGACTGGAAGAGCTCCTCCCACCCATTCCCACCTATTTGCAGACAAACTGGTCCACAATTTCTGTGCACTTCTTGCATTTCACATAGCAGCACCAGTGGAACTTGCAGTGGCAGCGTTCTGTCTGTACCGTCTTGAACTGGTCATAGCTTCATGCCTTTTATAAGTTCTGGCCGACCATGCCTTCAGAAGTCTTATTGCGAAATTAGGCCCTGTGTGCCCGGGGGGCCAGTGCTCTCGTTAGCATGCGCCCATTAGTCTCAGGCTGGGATCAATGTACACAAGGTAGAGTGGACGGTAAGGGGCGTGAAGCGGCTGTTCACCTGCACAAGCTTGCCCCGAGGATTGAGTTTCATAGCTGCTGCGCATGTCATTATTTCTCCTTCAGAGCATCCCCGACTTCACGAGAAGTCAGCCAACTGTAATAACAGGTCTTCAAACTGCAGGACCCAGAGGCGCCATGGCATTTACAGGCCACATCTGCCGTAGCTTACGAATCTAAATAAGACAGAGAAAAGGAGGGGAAAAGATCAGCACAACTGTTGCAAAACATGCTGTACCTCAATCATAACAGTTAACAACTTTAACATGGCCTTCCCGACGGTAAGTTGTCACAATCTACAGTAGGGGTCTCCAACCTACGTCCACTCAGATGTTCCTGGTTATATTGATTCCCATCAGCCCCTGCCGAATTAGTAGTAGTGGGCCCGGGAACTGAGCGGAGATCATAGTCCATGAATGTCTGGAGAGGGACTATAGGTTGGAAGACCCCGATCTACCCATGTTCTTTCCTATCTCACATGATCACTTTTTTCTGAGGTGCCCCCAGCAATGCCAAATGGTGCCTTACTATGATGGAATCTGTTACTTTTACAAATGGGAACCATTTGCCTTTAGCTTTCAGTTGACATCAGGCACATGCAAGATGTCCTGCAGACAGAGGGACCTCTGAATGCGTCTGCTTGTCAAACTTTTTGGGATTGCTCATTTTAAAATGTCAATAAAAGCTGCCTAAGACAAAAGGATGTCCCTCTTCTAACTCCCAGTTTAGTAGTGGAAACCTCCCCTGTAGTATATTAGTTATTATTCAAAATGCATTACTTTTCTCTAGTCATGGGGACCATATGCATGATGGTCATGCATACATCAAAATAGAGTCATGTTTCTTTTGCCGTCCTCCTGGGGATTACAGAATTGGTATTGTCTTCATTGGCAGGTGCCCTATGTTGCTTTCGTGGAAAGCTTTTTTGCTCACAATAGATCACCATGTGAATTGGGCAATTTGCCTTCCCACACATTTGGAAAAGCAAAAAGGAGGGAAGAACACTCCTTCACAGAATGCATGTTTTTTGTACACAGAAAATCCAAGCTCAGTCCTTACTATCATCAGCTAGAAAGGACCACAGGGGATGATTTCCTAACCCTGCTACAGGGTAAGCAGACCTATGCTCATAGATAGCCGTTACATCATATTTAAACCTGATGAGCCCATGTGGGTGAAGCAGTTTGAAGGTTGGCAGCTCACCTTGTGGTGATGGCCACCACCTAAAAAGCAATTTGAAATGAAAGCTTCCATGTGTAGTGGCTGAAATAGGGCTGGAAGGCTGAGAGAAATGGTGGTGGTCTCTGTTGTTTTCTCATGTGTCATTGTTTCTGGGTGATCACTAAAAGATCACTAATGTCCCCTAAAGCGCTTAAGAAAACAGATGCTGCAGTGAACAAAGTAGGACTACTACATATCCTGGCTGCCTAGTTCATACTGACCCAGATCTGCTTCTACCACTAAAAATTAATGGACAACCTTTAGCAAAGAAAGCTCTCTACTAACTGTTCATCATATAGGCTGCTCTGGCCGTTCAGATCTGGGGGATGCGATATGGTTATAGCTAGCCAAAGATAGTCTCCAAATAGGGACATATACGTACATATGTATGCATATATACTCCGGCATACTTACCCCAGCTAATATTGCAATAAACCAAATTAGTAATAAACATTCCACATGATGTCAAGGTGACACCAAAAATTAATGATCTGATATAGAGGGAGGGATTAGAAATCTAAGGTCTCACAGCTGCGTTAGTGTTATTAGTTTAGAGTTAGATGCATTTTTTAGCAAATGCTTTTTGTTGACTTTTATTATTTTAATGAAGGCTGTAAATTGCCCTGAGCCTTCAGGGAAGGGGGCAATGAAAGAAATCAAAATATTAATGATGATGATGATGATTCTGAATTATTTTTGCCACAACAATTGCTTACAGGCTGATTTTGCACAGGCCAAATAAAATGGAGTTGAGGTCCATTTTAAAAGCGTTGTGGGGGGGGAGGTTCCCACAGAACTCACCCCCCCCCAAGCGCTTCTAACTTATTCTATTTGCCAGGAGCAGGTTAAATAAAAGTCACTAATTATACCCGAAGATTTACAATCAGCATCTTACAATCTGGGTCCGTTTTATCCCAGTTTCTCCCTTCGCATGGCTGCCCGTTTCTGTGAAGGAATTGAGTGAAGACCGGGAGGAAATACTCCAATTTGTTTTGCACGAGCCCGGGTCTTTCGTATTTATACTGCAAGTATATCCACACAGGTGCAAACGTCCCCTGTGTCTCGCATTCTGATTGGCTGTTGTTTTGGGGCAGCAGCATGGAAAAATGAAACCCGCCTATTTTCCAGTTCTGGATAAGGCCCGGTGCAGGTTTCAACATGGCAAGCAGTAGCAAAAAAAAAAAAACAATGGCGCACAGCATCACACCACATTCCCTCACATTCTCATATTTTTGTGGAAAATGAGAGACCCCTCCCCCCATGATATGCTCACTAACATTCAGCCCAAAGTGCACATCTCCCTAACTATGCATTCTGAGTAACCAGTACATGTTCAGAAAAGAAAATGGGGACATTTTGGAACTCCACTCATGATTAACCCAGGCAAAAAGGCACCAGGTCGATACCATGAGCAGAAAATGTGCTTGGGGGAACGTTTCAGGAAGGGCAGGATGCAATGGTTGACAGCTCAGCAGAGTTGAAAATTGACATGACATCAGGTGGGGAGATCAGGGAGCAGGCAGCAGGGCGGAGAGATCTGGCGGCTGGACAGGAAAAATAAACTGGTTCTGGTCTCATGGTGTTTGCATTGTAGTGGGTTCACCATGAGATTTTTGAAAAGAATTGTGGAATTCATGATTTTTGAAAATCCCAGGATGAGGGAAATATCATGGGACAAACCCGCTTTAGGACTGGGAACCATGCAAACGTCTTGGCCAAACAGGGATATTTCCCTTGCTCAACCTGGGATATTTGGACTGTGCAGAAATGACTTAAATTAGCAACTTTTCCCCTTTAACCTGGGTTTCAAACGCTTCCTGTTTGCCTGTGCGAATTACAGCAAGCAGGAAGCAGTCAATTCCCACCCCCTTCCATCCCTCATTATGGAAGATTCTCCAGGCGATGGCCATTAGAGTGGATTCTCTAATAGGCAGCCATCATGCCAAGCAGGTTGGTGGGGTACATTCTCAGGTGAGGGAATTCTTGGCTGCACGGTTAACACAGGAACCCTGCTTTTCCTGTGTGAACTATGCTGTCTCCTACTGCCAGGATCTCAGTGATCCTGGCTGGCTCCTGCTGCTGCCATGCAAACGGCAGCACAGGCAACTGAAACAGGTTCCATGAACCCATGTTGCCTGTGCAGAATCAGCCATAGCTACCCTTTTGGAATTATTTGAAAGGTGTCAGGTCTCTTTAACTCCTGGCTGATACGATCCAGCCTAGAGGCGAATTCTTATTCAGAAATTCCATATGCAAATCTTCCTTTGATATTCCTTGGTTGAAGAATGGTAATTTTCAGATCAGCCTTTTTAGTAATATGATTACTCATTTGTATTATAGTATCACATAATGCAGAAAACCCAATACAGAGGATAGCGTCAGACTAGGAGCTTTGAGTCATGAATTCAAAGTCCTACTTTGCTATGAAATTCACTGAGTGGCCTGGTCCAGTCCAGTCTTCCAGTCTAGCCTACCTCAGAGGGTTGTTGTGTGGATAGCATGGAAAAAGGGGGCCATATATGCTGCTATGAGCTCCCTGGAATAAGGACAAGTTAAAAACATACCAGAGACACACCACATTTCATTACATTTTAACTCTGCTGTTCTGTTTTCAATCATCTTTCTGTGGATGTATTCTGCTGGCTGAAAATCTATCCCATGCATCCGATTAAGTAGGCTCACCAAAGCTTATGCTTCAATAACTCTGTTAGTCTTCAAAGAGCCACTAGATTTCTTTTGTTCTTGACCTCAAAACTCCATTTCTGCCTCTAGTGTGGAAAGGGAGATCTGTCCAGTATTTTCCCAATGGCCAGACTGAAGCTGTTGTTGACCAAGTAATAAATAAAAATGGTGAAGAAGTCTTGAAATAAGAAAGAGGATACAGAAATGGCCTGGCAAATTATATTTCCTAGAGATCACTGCACTGGGAAGTATGGTGTTTGGGGAGCTAAGAAACTGCTCACACTTTATGTTACCCTTCCCTCCTTTTCTGTAAATTTGGGAGAAAGAAAGGGACCCAATAAAGAGGATGTCCAGTCCATCACATTCCTGATCATATCAGGGCAGAGGTGAAGCTACCAGGAGACGGGGGGTGCACGTTGCACCTGGTGCGCGCCTGGGGAGCAGAAAATCCCCAGTTAAGAAACACCAAATCCAAGCATAGATCCTTTTGAATTTTGATTCAGCTCATGACTCAAGCTTGGCTCCATTCTGAACAGGTCTAGCCCATTCCTGCCCTCCCTCCAAGCTTTATTTCCAATAGCATGACAGGGCCACAAAGGGACAAGCTGTTCCTTTTCTTTTTTGCCATCAGGTCACAGCTGACTTATGGCAACCCTGTAGGATTTTCAAGGCAAGAGATATTCAGAGGTAGTTTGCCATTGCTTGCTTCTGCACAGTGACATTGGACTTCCTTGGTAGAATCCCATCTCAGCACTGATCAGGGCAGACCCTGTATGGGTTTCTAGATCTGAAAGATCAGTCTAGCCTTGACTATTCAGGTCAGAGGCCCAAATATTTCCCAATCCATAAATTCTTGGGAATTACGATTTGCTAGGATTTCTGGACCCTTACTAAGATTCCGCCCGCCACACACACACACGGCCTAGCAAATTATAATTCCTAAAGATCACTGCACTAGGAAGTATGGTGTTTGGGGAGCTAAGGAACTGCTCACACTTCATGTTACCCTTCCCTCCTTTTCTGTAAATTGGGGGGAAAGAAAGGGACCCAATAAAGAGGATGTCCAGCCCATCACATTCCTGATTATATCAGGGCAGAGGTGAAGCTACCAGGGGAAGGGGGGTGCATGTTGCACCGGGTGTGCACCTGGGGGCAGAAAATCCCCCCCCCACAGCATCCCCCTCCTGCTCCCTCACAGCGCCCCCCACACTCACATTAGTGAAACAGTGCAGGCTGGAGAAGCACCCTGTTCCCTTCAGGTTTAAAATGGCCTGGTGGGAACTACGCTTGTCAGGAGATCTTGCGAGCCCCAGTTTTTTAGCCTGAAGGGAACAGGCCCCTTTTCCATGCTGAACTAAGGTAAGGGGGACAGGGTGCCGTGGAGGGGGTGGGGCGGAAAATACAGAGTGTGCACCAGGCGCACTCTGGCTCAGCTACACCTCTGTATCAGAGTGTCACAAAGCTAAGTCTGGAGCTCAGAAAGGAATGAACTTTAATGTGAGGAAAATTCATATGTAATCTGAACTGACCCCAGATTAGCTCTATTTAAAAGAAAGCCATTCTGAATTGAGATGTGAAAATACTTCCAGTAATAAATCATGATCAGTGAAAGGGAGATAAATGATGAGGAAGGCAGTTGCCTGCAGGCTTTAGGGTGATTTCTTTGGTCCTCTTTTGTTAAGGTAATTTGCGCATTTTTAAGGACTTCTTGAACTATTGAAAGGCTGACCTAGAAATAATTTAAAAACAAAATCCAGCAAAAAAAAATTCCTCATAACCAAATCAATGCCATGGGACTCAATTCCTGTTAACTTCTGTGGAATTGTGCTTATCAACTGGGATTCAGATTGGCACCACTTAGGTAGTTTAGTGTGTACACTGTTTTCTACCAAAGTTTTATCTTTTGAAATTATCCCTCTTGAACCCTCCAATCTTCTGTTTAACCTCCAAAAAAATTAAAACAACAGCAGGGTCTTATCCAGTCATATTTAAATGCTACTGATTCCAGCTGAAGAGATCAAAGCAGACACTTAAATTTGCTTCCATTGAAATAAATGGAGGTTAAAAGCATATAATATTGGTTGACTCATAACTTTAGGTTGCGGTGGGAGGGTTAGGCAGAACAGAGATTCAAGGGAAGTGCTAGGAGGGGAGACACACTGCACACATGAGTGGCAATTTTCCTTTGAATTGCCATTTTATATAATGTTAGTTTTTTAAAAAAATCTCAAGGGCAGTTACAGAGCAGTTGTATGGGAGAGGAACTATAGCTGAAACATTCCTAAAAAGAGAAATAGATCTGTGTACATCCCCTAGACCCAATCAGAGCAGTTTCTTAAATGTATCTTTCTAACCAGCTACAAATAAATCACTTTTGACTAGTCACACAATTGACTGCACTGCGAATACTAGGCCTGTATTAGAGACTGGCGTTTTCTTTTCTCTCCATCCTCCAAGAAAGGTGGCCACCCCAACAGCAGACTTTCCAATCTTGGTTTAAAGAACCCTCCCACACTGAATTTCAAGCACGGCAGAGAGACTCCAAGCAAGTTAGAAAACCCCCCAAACACCTCTGGGCAAGGGACAGGCCTACATCGCAATATCCTCCTTGTGAAGCCTTGGCAAAAAGGCCTTGATAATTTACCCAGTATAAACAGACATGAGTCAGTGTTGACACAGCTCCAAAAATCCTGGGGTCTGACACATTAGGTGGATGCTAAATGCCACTTCCACCCAGCATTAACAGGGGGAAGGGAATTCAAACTCTGCCAAATGGCATGGCAGGAAGGGAGCTCAAGGGGGGCAAGGGAGTGAGCAGCCACTCTAAGGCTATGTAGGCAACTGTGAAAAGTAATTTTTCTTCTGTTGGGCAGCAAATTGGCCTTTCCATTGCTTTCAGATGCCTTCTTCTCACATTTAAATGCTATTAATTTTCAATTATCCTTCATCCTAATTCACCTTGAAACACAAGTGTAAAGTCTCCAGCCGACTACTCCTGGCACCATCAGTTCTAGGAAAATAATGACTTTGGCTCCTTCACTTCAGAGCAATAAAAAAAAGTTTACACTCCTTCATTTAAAAGATTCTGAAGATTTAAAAAGCCATAAAAAACAAACTTTTACCACAGAAGAACATGTTTTCTAACAATATCGCGAAGGGCTTTTTTTTTCACAGCCTCACAAGGAAAAAGGAGCACAACCCCCCTGCAAAAGATTTCACTTTGGGAATCCTGGTGCTCCGTTGTTCTTCTCCAAAGAAATCTGGTTTGGTTGGAAACATAAACCCCTAAAATCCTATTCAGCATAAAATTTGCTGTGCTTTCAACAGTTTTGCTAGAGAATCCGGAAGTGGAAAGGTGTCCTTTGGACCCATGTCAAGGAAGGAATCTAGCCAATGGCCCTTGTATTGCCACAAGTTCATTCTCTTCCTTCCATTGCCTCTTTCTCATTTGAATTAGCAATATTCCTCTTCTGCATATAAAGAAAAGGACTGTAACATTTCTGAGTCCAGCCAACAAGTCTCACCTGCAGGCAACTAGGATGCAAATTCAACTTGCCAAACCCAACAGGCACAATTTTCAGGAAATACATTCAAGGAACAAAATCGTCAATGGAAACCACACTTCTGACATTCAGGTCAAAGGAAAACTGCAGGAAAAAAAGTTCTGTTTGGGCTACTTACTCTTCTCCCCGCCTCATTGTTATGCAGGTTCATCAAAATCCTACCACTCTCATAAGATCCTTTCTGATATATTCTCTCTCGCTCGCGGGCATCCACAAATTCTTTGGCAAAGCGATAGCCATAGTCAATGTTATCCCCACAGCCGCCCCACAGCCAGTCCCGAGGTAAATCTTTTGGCCGGCCGGCCCTGCTGCAACCACAGGAGGACAGCTCCCCCTCTCGGCAGGCCCGGCTCATTGCATTGACCACTCCAGCAGCACTGACAGCATAAGTGAAGGCCGTCTCCCTGCTGCCTGCAAGAAGAAGAAAAGATTCACTATTCAATACAGGGTTGCATATATTATGTTATCACCAAACCCATGCGTCATGTACTTTTTTTAAAAAAGTGAATTACAATTTGATTCAATATTTTACCAATCTGCCATCTTGACATAAACTAATCTAATCTAAGAAAAGATTTGTCTCAGGAAAAAGCATCTGGCCTGGCCATCTCTTCCATAAACAACAGAAGAAATTGAGGTAAGGTTTCTTTTTTAAAAAAGGATTCCGTCTATACTGACCATTTATGACAAGCACGAAGTATTCTGTATTTATTGATTGATGTTTAATTATCAAGCAGTTTTCCTATGGAAGATTTTTGGATAAACAGATTGGGGTAAGTCTTATGGGACTGCTTGAAAGAAAAGTCATTTGCTAATATGTTACTTCATCCCACTTTATCCACATAGAATTTAGCTAGACAAACTTCATTTGACAGAAAAAGAGAGAACCACTTTAACAGCTGGAATACATTTTATCAAAATAGAAGATTGCCTTAGGTCTCCTGGAAACTCACATTTCCAGTTCTTCAAGAAAGGAAATGGACACTGTGGTCCCAATCTTCCCTCCTTTTCACAGTAGTAGTTCCCAAAGAATGAGAGTAAAGCTAATTTTAAGGTAAACTTCAAGAGGTGCTTCCTAAGATTCCAGAAGCCAGTTTTGCAACCATAATCCTATCAAGGACCCAGGGTTTTTTTAGACAATTATACATATTGACTCATTCCAATGGCTAAGCAGCTTCAGAAAATATTTGCTCCAAGTTATTCTATGAAACAAAACTGAAAGTCACAGACCTCTTTAGAAATGGATCAAACACCCAAAGGTACATACCAAAGCCCATAATATGCCAATTTCCAAGAGAGATCTACATCTATGCAAGTCATCCCAGCCTTCTGTTTATATTGATCTGTTTGATGTATTTAGCTCTGTTATTAGAGGGGCTACTTATTATTTAAAAAAACTGATGAGAACTGTTGATTATATCTTACAACAAGACTCAGGTTACTCTCTGTTATGAAGGGAATTCCAATATTTCTGCCTCCACTAGGATTTGCAATGAGATGCATAAAAGTTTTGTCTCTTCCTAATCCATTTCTCCATATATTCAAGAAGAACACTACATTTTGATTAACCCCCTTCCCATTTGAAAGAATCCTTTCAAATGTGTATAAGGGCAAAAAGTTAGAAATGAGTGTATGATAAAGGTAAACAACAGGCGGAAGAAACTGACTTACTTGAGATGGAATGGGAATCATTTGGGCAACGTTATGTTGTGCCACAAAAACTCATTTTTAGAGACTGGAAAAGCCTGTTTAAAACACATTTATTATTGTCTGCTACTCTGAACCATCAGGAGAGGTGGGGTAAATGCGTTAATAAATAAAACAATAATAATAAAATAAAGCAAGCTGTATTCACTTTGACATTATCAAAAAGCCTTGTTGCCTGCAGAACATTGGCTGGTTTTAAAGACCTTCAGTCTGTGAGGCGCATAAACCTACTTTCCCTATACTGTCAAAAAGATTCCCAAGTACTTTTCTTATGCCTATTTCCAAACAGAAAACAGAAAAAATAAATACCTCCCTGCACTGACACCATTTTTAGAGAAAGGTTTCTGAGCAATCAAGAACATGACCTGACCTTTCTCAAAGGGAATTTAGGCTGCTATTCCTCAACAGTGAAGCTGCTGAAGTCCAGGGGCACGGATGGGATTTGAGCAGCCTGTCTGTATACTTTTTCACAAGCTGCAACAATTTACTCCAAAACATGTTAAGATTCAAAGTCATATTTTTTCCCAGCCAAGCTCTCTCAACCCGCAGCACAGATTCCACTATTATAGCCAAGGTAGTAGAACAGTTCTCCCCCACGAGGCCCAATCACAAACATTTTTTTAAAAAAATATTACTCATTCCTTTGTTGAAGTTTATTGCTCTCTCTCCCTCCAGCCACACACATCCACTTCTATTATGCAACTCACTTTCCAGGATTATTCAGAAGCAAAGAAGCGGCACGTTTTATTGAAGCCAGTGATATTGCACTCAACTGGTTCACGTCCCACTGGCCCTTCATCCCAAAGCCTCCACTGACTTTCTCCAATCAGGATTACGACTCAAAGGGAAGAAGTACAAAGAGCCAGCTTCTTGGCTGACGCTGATTCTGTTTGGGTACCATAACTGCGTTTTAATTAGCTATTTCAGCAACAAGGCTTTCAATTCCTCTTTCAAAGCTGTTAAAAGTGTTGGTGTTTAGCTATGGGCATCACTGCAACTTGCATGTCAGCCTTTGCCCAAGATAATATATGGGATAATATATAGGATTTGGTACACAATTATCTGACCTTACAGTTTGTTTCAGTTCTATCAGCAATGAACAAGTAAATCATGAAGGCTCATGACCTAACCTGTCAGAACTGCACTCAGCAGTGGATGTATAGCAATTAGTAGTTTTTGTTAGCAAGAGGCATAGATTTGAAATAGAAATTGTGTCCCCCTTCCAAGAGAAGTATCAACCAATCAAGAAAGAAAATAGCCGATATTATGAAACAACAGTCGCTTTTTTTACAATAAATACACACTTTCCAAAATCTTTAAGAGCTAGATGCGCATACTGAGCTCACTTCTCTTTTCAATTAATTTGAAGCTAATTACCCTGCCAGATCAGCTCAAACAAACACAGATGTGTTATGGGTAGGAAGTTAAGGCCTGAAATTAATGGGGACCGGTTCTAATACTTCCATAGCCATGGCAATTTAGACATCACCAGAGTGTCACATAGCTGAGCAGTAAGAACATCAAGTTTGTGAGAAGCTGCCAGCAGCATCAGATGCTGGTGTTTAAGATTTCAGTTATGCAGTGCCTCTGTTTGTTTGGGGGATTGAGAATAGGCCAATAGCAACCTATCCATACACGACTGCAGGAGAATGCTTAAGTCAAGACGTGTTTCCATATATTGCATTTTGTAAATCAGCACTGAAAATGTTTAATCTGAGATTCTTATAAAATTAACTTCCAGAGTCAATGTGATTTAACAGCACCGCTTCGGGCAAGACAGAAGCTTACTCAATTCATAAATGAAGTTACCTTTAACCCAATTTTAAACACATTACAATCCTTTCCTATTCTGTTTCAAAAAGAAGAGTGTGGAATCAGATTTAACTCTTAGCATTCTGAACAGCTTCAAGCTCCAAGTTATGAGCTGTTGGTTTTCCAAAAGTTGTTAGACCTGCAGAGGGAATTGCAGATTGGGCGATAGAGATGTTGTCATTATAACTGCAGAGCAACCCCTCAAGAGCAGAGTGATTAATGCACTGCCTTTGAGTCCAACTTTTCATTAAAGGGGAACAAAGTCCTTAAATTGCACATGGGGTGTAGCATTTGTGCTTCACGAGCTTTCCAACGCAAGTCAGAACACAAGAACAGGAAAGATCTTTATGACTGCCTTTGTAATTGACAGTAATAATTTCACCGAGGCATGCAACCACCAACATACACACTTAATTTTTTCAGAAACATACCAATTGCAAATGCTAATGTATTTCACTGCTGAACAGAACTCTGCTTTTACCCAAATGCTTTTACTGTGTGAGAGACTCTGTGTGAATGGACTGCATGTAAAAAAAAAATAGTTCAGAAGATACTGATGTGCGGCTAACTGGAGGCAAACCCAGTTGTTACACGGTATTGGTATTCCAGTCACGAAAATGATCCTGTATTGACCAAATGCCCCTCCTTACATTTCTCACGCTACATATAGATGTGACTCATTGTTAATCCACATTAAGGCAAGCTGAGTAGTGCAGAATTCCCATCCCACAGCACCAGCAGGCTCACACTGCTGCTGACTTCCCACTGGAGAACATCGCTGGCAGAAGGCAGCAGCGCTCTGTCCTTTCTTGCCAGGTTTCAATGGCGCATAAGAAACCTGGCAAGACCTTTTTAACGCAGAACATTAAGCAAATACCGCACACATCTTCCAAGGCACTTCCTACCTATCTGCATGACTCTGCCAAAAACAGAGTTATTATCCACAGTGCTACAATTCCATCGTCTGTGGCGGAACTGATACTGGCATTCCTTAATCCCAGTCTTTGCTCCCTCTCCGATGTACTGCATGTGGTCCTGGTACAAATGGCAGAGCTTCTTCTGTCCTTGAGAGAGCCCTGCCAGCTGGCTGCACAACGGCTGGGCTCCAATTATGTACACCTCTGGCATCTGAACAGGGTTCATGGGATTCATGTGGTTCATGCCCAGAGACCTGCGTAAAGAGAGAATTATGTTAGCAGGGCAAAGCCTCCAGTGCCGTTTATGGGTTCTGCAGACACAAGTCCGTGTGGAACTCAGATGCTAAATGTGGTCACGGGTTCTGCAAATGTGAGTGCATATGGGATGCAGCCTTAAACGCATTTACTTGGAAGTAAATCAATTGTTGCGCTGGGGACAGCAGCCAAAATGTGGAGAGTGGGGGTGGGGGAGAGAGAGAAAAATCTTCAGCTTTGTTTAATAGTTGGAAAGTTAAAGCAAACCATATGTATGAAGTTATTGAGACAAGCATCAAATTTATATTGCTATCTAAATATGATGCATGCCTTCCTCCAGCACATCTTCCTCCACATTTCCAAGTCTCATGTAATCTCTACACATTTTTTACTTAAGAAGACACAAGATGATCCCCAACAACTTTGTAGACCAAGTCAAGCAGAAGATATTTCTCTGTAATGTACCACAACTTAAAGCTATACACATCATCATCAAACCCCAATGCCTTGGGAACTGACCTCAAACAAGTTCACTCCAGCAATTGGATGTACTGAAAACTTCCTATGTGAATGAGATCGTTAAGCTGGAAACAGAATTTCTGCACAAAGTGACTGAATCAGAAAAGGCTGCCGTTTCAAATAGACAATGGAAAATGAAGTGACTCCAGATTCCAATTTGTAAAAAAAGACAAAAACTTTGGCAAATCATTTGGGTTTTTAAAAAAAATTATATATATATACAGAAACAGAAAAGAAATGTCAGCTTATGGTTTGCTTAATTTTTATTTTTTTGAAACTAAAATTATGAATAATCATGTTTAACAATCACAAAGTATGTTCTCATTTACTTTCTCTTGAATCCAGATGATGTAAGGGAGAACTATCTTGCTAAAATTAACCTTCATTTTATTCCAAACCAGGATTTAACCAACCATGCAAATGTATTTCCCAAGGAAAGGAAGGAGATGAATATGGGGATTCCTCGCCTGAGATTGATGGCGACAGTTTTTACAAAATCCACCAAGGCCTTGTTGCTCTTTGATTTCTTTCTTCTTATACAGTTTCGTAAAGAAAATACAGTCCCTTGATGTGAAAGTCAGGGACCCTCTAGCCACACAAGCACATATAAAGAACAGCTTACCACCAAGAGCTGCCTTCTATCACCACTTGGATAAGCGAAGAGAAGATGGCCAGACACAAGAAGAGGGACTTGGACGTCATTGCCCTGCCCAGCATCCACAAAGCTCCACTTGGGGCCGAGGGTCCCATCGACTTCTGGTTGGGAGAAAGAGAAGAGGAAGACCTTTAGTGGAGGCTCAGATCATCTCCAGCCCCGGCTGCTCTTGGGAATCAGCTGCCCCTTCCCGCCAGCCCGTCCTTCCCCCCACCCCCAGGAATGGGCGCACAGCAGCAAAAGACAGAGCCCCTTCCAAGGCATTCGCTGTCTAGTCCCACCAGGGAGCTCAGCCTCTCCAGAAACCCTGCAGCACCGACACCCCCCCCCCCCACACACACACACACCGCCTCCCACCCCCCAACAGAGAAAACAGAGCCGTCCGGGGCCGGGCACCTTCGTTCTTGCTCTCTGGCTGGCCGCGGGAAGAGCCACAAGTGGGGAAGGAAGGGAGCCGAGGCTCTGGGCGGCGGGCGTGTTCGAGGGGTGGGGAAGCCCAGCGAGAGGGAGAGAGGCAGCTGGAGCGCTCAACTCCGAATTAACAATGCATTCATGCCGCCGCCGCCGCCCCCCCCCCCCCCGCCTCAATAATTATGGGAGCCGCTTCCAGATGGGAATCATCGAAACGGATCTCGCTCTCTGGAAGATGGGGCACGTTGCCTTCGCTGCTACGAGCGGAACAGCAGCCTCGCTCCTCCCCAGCGTTCATAACAAGCACCACGGGGATTTCTTCCTCCCCCGCCCGTCGGAGCAGAGCCCGAGAGAGACCCCCTTGGCTCGGGGACAGGCCAAGCCCTGCCTGCCGTCCAGGCGCGCCTGCCTTGCCCCGCGGCTGCGCCACCGGGACGGCGGGGGAGGGGCGGCGGGAAAATGGGAACGCCGCGCCTTGGCCGGAGGGAGGGAGGGAGGGAGGGGGTGGCCTGGCCAAGGATGCAAGCAGGCGGACCGGAGGGGCGATTTCTCCCTCAAAATCCGCCCCCGACCGGGAGTGGGACCAAACTGGAAGTGGCCCCATTCAAGTGTGGGCCCAGAGCGCAACGCTTCCCACTCGTGCCCGCAGCCCTTTGCCTTTGCGCTCCCATGCTGCGAGAGGCGTTAGAAAGCTCTTTCCAAGAGAACAGTGGGGAGGGGAAGCTTCCTCCCTCCCCCCCCCAATAATGAGCAAAGGAAGAGAAACCGGATGAGAAGAAACATCCCAACGCGGACCTTCTCCACCTGCCGCCCCCCTTTTAACAGAGCCCCCTGTGATGGCTGCGCGCTTTGCCACCCCGCGGGCTTCATCCTCCCCTCGGCGGGCCCGGAGTCCCTCTGCCTCTCCCAACTGACTCCTTCCGCAGCCCAGACCTTCCGAGGGTGGGCGCCACTTGGGGAAGACGGGGCGCCTCCCCCCCCCCCCCGTCGAGGCCTGAAGGGGTTCTAAAATCCACCGCTTTGAACACTGCCGCCTCATTCCGAGGCGCAGCTGCGCTCAGAAACCAAGAGCGCCGTTCGCAGCCCATCGGTATTCGGCACTGGCGGGACATCTTTCCCTGGCCCATCGCCGGGGTTGTTTCGTTAGGTGGGAACGAAGATTTCTCTCGTCCTAAAGCGCGTCCATCGCGCCCACAGGGGCGGGGAGGGGGGCGCCGTTGAAGACCGTGTAGAATGGGGAGTGAATGCCTGTCTCCCCTACTACACGCACAAGACAGGACGGAGATGACGATCTACAATCCAGACCGGGGTTGACCCCCAACTCCACGAGTCCTGCTGCGGGTTTCAGTCTGGGATTCGTTGGTCCGCATTGGGCCGGCTCGGTCACGGTGGCAGAAAGATAGACAGCCGAAGGAGACTTTGAATCGTCCGGACAAAGGGACCTCCCGGCCCCACTTCCACGCCAGCCCTAAAGCGAATCGCAGCAGGCATGTTCCGACCGTCGGGTCCGGCGAAGTGCTTTCGTCTGGCTCGGCTTTCTCCCGCCGCCTTTCGCCGTTCACTCGGAGTCGACTCGCTTGGTCCGACCGCCCAGCCACGCTGGAGCCATTTGCGCGCCGGCAGCAGCCGAAGCGTCTGGCAGCCCCGACGGCTTCGGCTCCTCGCCCAGTTGGGCGCTTCTCGGGCGTGAGGCCGCCGAAATGGGCCGGCAGCGGTCCAAAGCGCTCCCGTGGAGCCGACCGGCGGGTGACGCAAACCAGCCAGCCGCTCCCTCGACCGGCTGGGGGGGGGGGAGGGGAGGGAGTCATTCGGCAACTGAGAAGGAAGCCCCGTTTGCCTTAATAAGCGCGAACATGTGAAAGGGAAACGGGGGGAGGGAGCTAAGAAAGGGGCCAGCCCTCGCGGGGGAAACTGAGGCCCGGTTTGAGTGGAGGCCCCAGTCGGAACTAGCTCTGATGCCGTCGGGGATGCCTGACGCTCCTGGGGTATCCCAGGCCAGTCCGGCCTCGGCCCCACAGCATTCACCGCCTGCTTCACTCCCGCCAGAAACAGGGATGTTTCCCCTCCCCGGAGAACCAACTGAGCCCGGCAGAACCACCTCCACAAGCTCCGCACTACTCCCCAAGGGGGCAAACTGGGCTCTCTCTTCGGCGGGCTGATCCATCTCCGCCTGCCAGGTCGGAAACTCCTCAGAGAGAGGACGGAGGAGAATTCAAGAGAAGCCAAACAGTCCGAGGCGCCACCGCGCAGAAGTCTCCGCAGCGTGGCTGAGGGAGGGCGGGAGAGGCGAGTCAGGCTGAGGGGCTTCCTCCGCCACCGAGTTCTCGCCTGGCTTCGGGCGTGTCTCCTGCGAGCCTCAGTTCCCCACCAGCCTGACGTGAACAAGCGATGCGGCACCCCACAAGGGCGCCCCCCCCCCCGAAGGAGACTCGGCTACCGAACCGCCCATCCTATGGGCTTTCCTAGGACCGAATGGTTGCAGCAGCAGCGGGCGCCTGGAGGGGCATCTGACGAAGCCGGACCCGGTTCGGCCCGCGTTTGGAGGGGGTGGGGAGGAGGCAGACCACAAGGGCAGCTTTCCCACTGGGTGAGGCTGCGCCCGGCCTCGAAAGGCTCCACAGCAAACCCACATTTCTCGCCCAAA
Source organism: Sphaerodactylus townsendi (assembly GCF_021028975.2). Lineage (NCBI taxonomy): Eukaryota > Metazoa > Chordata > Lepidosauria > Squamata > Sphaerodactylidae > Sphaerodactylus > Sphaerodactylus townsendi. Next base: position 53,000,505 of record NC_059427.1, on the reverse strand, counting down.
GACTTCTGATCTTCAGTCCTGACCTGGCCAAGACCGGCTCCCGTTCCGGATCTGCTTCGAAAAAAATCAGGGCGCGGAGACGACCACGGGATGAGAGCGACCCTGCAACCAGAGAACCTGCACTGGGGGGGCCACAGACACGGAACTCACGTGTCTGACCGGTCGAGAAGGAGAGCGCCCGACCCGCCAGCTGCCCTACCTAGAAACGTTAGCTGGATCCAGACCGACCTTGCCTTTCGAATAAGGCGATTTTTAAAAAGAAGTATCAACCAAGGACAGGCTTTTTAAAAATGCTGCGCAACGGCAATTTCCTTATGTCGCTCTGCCTTTCCAAAGTAGCTCATTAGAAGGGGGGGGGGGGAAACATGTAGCCGCTAAAGAAAGTTTTTTTTCCGGGGTGGGAAGCAAAGCGAACATCGCCGCCCGGCTTAAAGGGCTTCCCGTTCCACGATTCCGCCAACAGGGGGCAGCCTCAGCCGCGAAACGTCGCGGAGATCTCCACCTCCCCCCCACACACATACACACACCTCTTCTCTTTTTGTTTAACTATTTATGAAGATCGCTCAAGTCAGCCTAAAGTAGCGAAAGCTCTTAATGCGACGTCTCACCACAACGCATGTTTTAGCCATTTGCAAGCCGCTTATTTCCTCCGGAGACGGCTCGAACTCACCGCTCTCAAGGCGCCCTTGAGGGACGAAACGGTTTTACGAGTCGCGGAGAGCCCGTTTGCAAAGGTGGCCCCGGGCAGAGCAGCCGGTTTGCCTTTGCAGCGCAATGAAAAGGAGCTCTTTTACAGGCAGATCTGCCCCCTCCCCATCGGCCAGGGTGGTTCCCCCCCCCTTTTTTTGAACAAAAGGGGGTCTGGAAAGTGTGTGAGGGCATCTGGCTTTATGGCCGCTGTATTAGTGCTAGCTCTGCCCTGGGTAAGTGGGCATGCAGGCTGCGAGAACCCCCCTAAGCTCTGGTGGGTTGTAAAATGCAGACACAATTGCGCAGGCTGGACGGCTCGGCAGCTTTCGAGGCAGCGTTTGGCCATGAGCCCCCCCCCCCCCCGCCTTCCCCTGGGCTGGGCTGGGCTGGGGGGAGGAAAGAAGGACAAACTACAGCAAACTTTTATGAGCTTCAGCTTAGAAACAAGGAAAGCCACTCATATAACTCCAGAAGGGGGAGAGGGAAGGGGGAGTTTACTCGACTGTGCCCCACTCCGCCACCCAATTCAAATAAAATCATCCAAGGCCTTCGGATACCTCTCCGAAAAGAGGTAACTTTCCGGGTGACGCTGAACTCTCGCTGACCCCGCGGGTGTAACTAATTTAGCATGCAATTGGCAATTAAAAACAAACACGCACCCCTCTTCAACAAGGATCCCAAAGGGCATCAAAGAACTAGTTGAGATGAAGGGAAAGGACTAAATGTCCGGAGATGGGGGGCGGAGCAGCCCCTCGCCTTCGCCCACACGAGCAGGACCCTCTAGAGATGCGGAGTGACCATCTGCAGGAACGCAGGGACACATTTCGGACCACTGGGGGAAAGGGAAGGCAGCCCGAACGACCCGTCCAGGTTTCGCCCTGGCCGCCGGCCAAACTCTCGTAAAGATCTCGCCCCCCATGGGAAGCCATGCCCACCTCTTGCACGGGCGCTCGGACAGAGGGGGCTTCAAAATGTGGCGCGAGAGAGCCCGACAGGCTGGGGAATCCACATGAAAAGGACAAAGGGCCGCCCCAAGGCTAATCGGTGCTAATCGACACACACACACACACACACACATCACGAAGCTACGACAGTTCACACGGGACGGGAGACGTCTCCGGAGTCCGGAGCAACAGGTTTACAACAGAGCGGGGGGGGGGGGGGGGGGGGGGGGGGTGCGCCCGGGGAACCAAGGGGGGGCTGAAAAGCCCCGGGGGGGGGGGGGGGGGGGGAGGCTGAACTGTTGCACCGGACAACCAAGAGGTGTTTTAAAAGCCCCCCGCGACACTTTCACCTTCGCCAACGGCGCGCGGAAATCTGGAGCCGAAACCAGCCCCACCACCCGCGTCTAGGAAGGGGCTTTTCCAGCTTGCTGTTTCTAACTGGTTTCACCCCCGAACCAAAGTTGGGCGAAGCAGCCCGTCCTGCCCGGCTGCATCTCTCCGCTCCCGGACGTCGCCGTCTCTCCCCCCACACACACACCGCGCTCCACCCCGGCAGCCCCAGCCCGACTCACCTCCATTGTTGGGGAGGGGGCGCGCGGGAGGAGGGGGAGAGAAGCGGGCCACAAAGTCGAGTAATCCAAGCGGGGAAGCCCGAAAGCGCGGAGGGCGTCGTGGGTTTATCCTCCGAGGCAGAGCTCTGCAGCGAAGCGCCCGGGGCGGCGGGCCAGAGAAGCCTCCTTGGCAACTAGGTCCATCCGCGATCACGACGAAGCCGGCCCGGTGGGGACAGACGCGGACCGGACCGCCGGCACGGGCGCCTCCAAGGTGCGGGCTGGGCTGGGCGATCGCGTCGCTCCGGGGACCGGCTGGCTGCTGCCGGGCACGCCCTCGGGGGAGGCTGCCCCGGCGCTCGCCTCCTGCCTACCCGCTGCCGCCGGGCGCCCTGGGCTGCCGCGCCGTGCCCCGCCGGGCAACCTCCATTGCAAGCGAGCGAAAGCGGCGCGGGGGGCGAGCGGGACGAGACGGGCTGCTGCTCCGCACGGGCGAGCTTGGGAGCGCGGCGGTAACAGCCTGAGTTGCTGCTGCTGGCCCCGGGCAGCCCCGGCAGTGGCGCGATCGAGCCCCGGCTACATGGCGTGCGCGGCCGCCCTCCTGGCTGCTGCCCGCTGCAAGAGAAAGTCGGCGAGTCTGGAGGCGAGCGGAGGGGGGCCGGGGAGCCCTCGGCGGCTGCGCATGCGCCCCGCCTCCACCTATGGCTTGGCCCCGCACCTCCGGCGGGCGGGGAGCGGGCGCGCCTTCCTCGGCCCGCCCCGCAGGCAGCACCTCCACGGCGCACCCCGGCGAGCGCGGCAGCTGCGCGTTTCTGATCCGGAGTCGCCGCGGATCCCCGCGCACACACCGCCCCCCCCCCCCCACCCAAGCCGGGCGTCCAAACCGCGCTCAGACTGGCTCACCCCGGACTGTTGCCACCATCTGCGAGTGTCTCTAATGAGGACTGCAAACGCTGCCCGATGTCACCGGGCCACCCGGTCTATGTCGTGCTCATCCTCACTGGGATCTTGTTTATATAGTTGGACAGGGTGGTGTCCGGTGTTTTTTTTTAAGTAATTAATATTCTGTGACGTGACTTTAGTTCTTGGATTGTTGCTTAACGGTCCTGGCAGCCAAGGATTGTCAAGAGACCCACGATCCATTCCAATCGGCCACATTTGACGTTCTTACCACAGGTTTGTTATTTTAAAATTAAGGTATACCTGGAACAACAATCAGTTCCAGCTTGTTGTAGTGGTTAAGAGAGGTGGACTCTAATCTGAAGAAGCGGGTTTGATTCCCTTCTTCTCCACATGAGCTGCTGGCACTGATGCCGAGCATCAAGTGTGATCCTCTGCTTTTCCACATGAACAGAGAGGAGTAATCTGTAGAACTGGGTTGGATATCCGGCTCCTGCACATGAAGCCTGCTGGGTGCCCTTGGAGTCTCTCAGAATTCTCTCAGCCTCGCCTACCTCACAAGGTGCTTGTTGTGAGCTGCTTTCAGGCTCCTTAAATGGTGGGGGGAAGTTGGGTATAAAAGCAGTTTTTCTCTTCTGCTCTTCTTTGGGGTTGAGGGCAGAATTTAATGCTGGTGTAGAATTTCAGAGGCCAGGATTCGCGGTCTCGCATCATGGCAAACGGCGCCCCCCCCCCCCACCCCAGCCCAGTGGTTTTTCTTCCGACACTGACCCTTTCCCCACTTACCCTTTTCCGAGAGTTGCTCCGTGCAATCCCCAGCTCGTGGCATCCCTGGCGCACCAGGACCCCCGCTCTGCGCAGGGTCATCAAAAGGCGCCCTTTGAAAGAGCGCCAGGAATGCCTAGCGCTGAGGGGCGCGACAGCAGCAGCGTGGTGGCGGCTGCGCTGTCGACGCCCCTCTCAGTGGGGAGTGCAGAGGGACCCAGTAGCGCGGGGCTTAAGGTAAGTGGGGAAAGGGCGTGGTTTCTAATGACAGCAAAGAATTCTCCCCTGCTCAGGGGGTTGCCTCGCAGTCAAATGGGCCAGGGGCAGGCGCAGTTTTCAAGGGCTATCCAATTGTCTTGTGAAATGGGACAGATCCCCAGATTGGCAGAGTTCTACCAATGCGTCTAGGGCTCTGGAAAACGGTGCTGAAGGTAAATCTGATTGGCTGGAGGAAGCGGGATACGTTGATAAGCCTGGCAGGCACCAAAGGTTTATGCAAGACATTTGTGCAAAGGTACATAGGCCCCAAGACACGTGTTACATGCGAACAGCGGCTGGTTTTTAAAAAGGCGCGGCAATGATGAGTGGATCATCTCGCCAGCTTTATTTTTTAGCGTTATTTATTTGCCGAACCTCCCTCCCTTCGGATCCCCAGAGCCAATAACAATGTCTTGATCGAAACTGCAACGCTTGTTAGTGAACATCAATCGACGCGGCACTCCTACCTTTTCTAGGATTTCCAAGGAGTCTGTCTCTTGGCCAATGATCTTGTGAGTATCATGAGACAGCACTTGGGCGACAACCCCCTTCAGTGCACCGAAAGGAGCGCAACATCCATTCCTTTAGCGGCCCCCAGGAGCGCTCCATCCAACGCCTCCACCCTGTACCCGAACTTGGCCCCAAGTTGCAGAATAGCACCAGGGTCGATGCAAACATTTAGACCACCCTCAGAGTGTATACCATAAAGTAAGTGTCACTGAAATACTCGGGCCTCTACTCCCGAGTAAACGAAGACAGAATCGTCAGTGGCGCAAAACTCCCTTCCCTGATGTTTACCTCCTTTTCGTGACTGCGATCCTATAAACTCTTACGTGGGAATAAAGTCCCTGTCAAGCTGCCCTGCCTACCTTCCGGCAGACACGCCCAGGCTTGGGGTGAGATACACAGACACACACACACACACACACACACACAGAGAGAGAGAGAGAGAGAGAGAGAGAGAGAGAGAGAGAGAGAGAGA
>NC_059427.1:52966472-52995315 GCF_021028975.2 Sphaerodactylus townsendi | reverse complement strand
AAAAGAAACCCTTAACAAGGTGTTAAGGGCTTATAGAAATCAAGGTCCGAGTCTGGTAGCCTTGTTCTTCTGCAAAAGAGCTCTTTCAGCCTCTCTGCTGCTCCGAGTCTCCACCCCTTACTGGGTCAACCCATTCTGGGCCAACCCATTCTGGGCATGGGGGTTACACTATCTAAAAGGCTATTGGTAGTTTGCTGAATGAACCCAGCCTTGTCAATTTCACCTGGTTCAACACCCCATTGATGGACTTTAACTGTGAATTTTTTTAAAAGACAGCTAGCGGTGAGGGGGAGCTCCTGAAACCTCCTGATTATCCTGAAATGGTGGCATGTAGAGTGGGTGAAACTACTTTAATGTGGGGGGGGGGGCGCAGGAAGAAAATACTCAAGTGAAAAACTCAAGTGAAAAAACTCAAGGAAGTACAAATGCATAGGGATCTCATCTGCTTTTCCTGTGAAGGGAGGGGGAAAGTCATGTTTACAGACCACTCAGAAACCACAGGGATCTCAGATTTGACAGCTGGGGTAAATTCTAAAGAGGAGGAAATATGAGTATAACAGAATAAAATCCAAAGGGAATGTATACTCAAAGTGAAGGTGACTACATGTGCATAAATGGTCACAATTTTAATGCACTTTTAAAAATCCCTTTTCCTTAATAGTGAAAAAGCCTACCAATTCATCTGGCTTTTCTTACCAGACCTTCATAGTTTATTCCCTCACAATACTCTAAAATGTTATTCAGCCAGTGAACATTTTCAGGTTTCTATTCATTCTCTTTTTGTAAAATTCATACTTTTACATTTTTACCTTAGTTTTGTCAGTGCTGTTGGAAGATCACCTAACATTTTTCCTTCTAATATCTTGCAGAGGTTTTTTTTAATGGTAGCCCCCCACAGAAAGAACAAGTAAACTGGAATTTTATCCTGGAATTTCACCATAGATAACTGTACATTAAATTATTCTACCTGATCCTTGACCATCAAGATTCAGTTTGAATTATATCATCTTGATATCTTCCAGAAATCATATAGGCTATCTGCCATATTATTATACCTGGACATATTTCCTTTTGTTGATCAGTAATCTATAGATAAAACTTGTGTTTTATATTACTATAACAACATCCTTGTTAGTGCAATGTTAGTGCAAAGAAAAGTTTTAAAAATTAGAGTGCCTTGGTCAGAATAAAGAACCAAAAGCAGATAAACTTTTCTGAAACCTAAAGCCCTGATGCCTGCAACACAGCAATTTTGCTGCTTCCAACGTATAAATTTGTTAATTTCCCTGTTATTGGAAAGAAGAATTTGAACACACTCCAGTCCCCCCAGAAATGCTGACCTATACAACTAGAGGTCGGTGTTTTTGCAATAAAGAACACTGGTCAATATACAAGTGAAGAAAAACGGAACCAGATGTGAGTAATAGGACCACAGAAATTGCATTTACCCAGAAGTGCTATTTTAAAGCACACTACATGTTGATCTTCTGTTTTTGTGGCATAATACATTCTTGGCAGCCCAAGAGAGTTTCAGTACTTCAGGCGAGCCTTTTGAAAAGGCAGCTAATCTATCAGGTTTGCTGATGTGGCAAAGATTCCAGAGGCACATTCAAGAAATCAGGAGCAAGTTTCTGTTTGTACTTTTGTGTGCGTGTGTGTGTGTGCGTGTGCGTGTGTCCAGTGAAGTCCTTGCATCTAGATACTGGCCAGGTTTCCTCATAAAAAAATCTTTAATCTGAAGTCACATGTTCTGATTTTCAGAATATAAAGCAGATTTGTTGGTATATGTTGGGATTCCCACATATAGAACACATGCAGCAAATTTTTTTTTCCAATAGTTTTCTTGGGGCAGTTTTTGATGTGGAAAATGGCACAGGAAAAGCTTTAACAGTCTACTCCTGTTGCTCTGTGATCCCCTGGTAAACCACTTTTTGAAAATACCTGGCACTCCATGCACAGAACTCCATTATATAGTTATATTCTCAGATGCTCACCTTGATTAGAAAGCTTGCTTTGAACAAAGACATCAGAAGCCCAGTTTGAGAAGTCCTTGAAAAGGTAACCTTGATTTTGTGATACAAAAGCAGTTAGCTTGGAATTAGTGAGAGTTGCTAAGGGAATATAGCTACGATCTTCAGAACTGGCAGTAAGTGTTCCCCAGCACAGAGAGCAGAACATACAAGAGGGAGAGCAGAACACACAAGAGAGCACCAGTGGCGTAGTGGTTAAGAGCAAGTACACTCTAATCTGGAGGAACGGGGTTTGATTCTCCGCTCTGCCACTTGAGCTGTGGAGACTTCTCTAAAGAAATCAGATTAGCTTGTGCACCAACACACACCAGTTGGGTGACTTTGCGCTAGTCACAGTTCTTCAAAGCTCTCTCAGTCCCACCTACCTGACGGGATGTCTGTTGGGGGGGGGGGACTGTCAGTCCCTTTGTCTCCTTACAGGAAAGAGGGGATATAAATCCAACTCTTCTTCTTCTACTACTTGTAATGATCCCACGAGAATCTAAAATTCTTAAAGAAGAATATAAAGGAATATACATTGAGCTCCTTAAAGAAAACTCTGGCACTATGGATCAGCAGCAGACTGGGAAGCAAAAGTGGCCCTGAAGCAAGTCAAGCCAGCACTGCAGGGTCATTCAGCTCAGTGGAGCTGACAATGGGCATTAGTTCACCCAGTGCACCATTCTCCAAACTCAAAGGAGACATCTGGTGAGCTGAACTCAACTCTTATTGCTGATGCAGGATCCAGGCCAAGCTGAGGCTCAGGCAGAGATACCGGGGCTTGGCTCTGCTTGCTTCCTAGCCACTAATCATTCCTTAGTGCAGCAGCCCATTGGGAAGCTTCCTTACAAGTTACATGGCTGATCCACCCATGCTGTGAGCACAAAGTAAGGATGGTCGCACACAAGAGAAACAAACAGCCAATTAAAAAACAGAAGGCTGCTTCATTGGCTTCCAGCTTTCTAAATGGGAGGGTCAGCCATTATTTTCTACTGTCTGGTCTGTTCAGAACATGTCACACATGGGTGGAACTACGGATGGCATCATGGACAACCTTGTGTGTTCTGCTCCCTGTGTTGGGGAACACTCACTTACTGCCAGTTTTGAAGATCATAGCTATATTCCCTTAGCAACTCAATCCCAAGCCATCTAGTAATATCTCAAGCAGCTTGATCGACTACTGATTGAAACAAGTGTGCTCTCTCTTCCATACAATTAAATGAAATCTTTGTGATAGACAGGAAAACAGCAATCGTAGGCTTTTTCCATCCTTTTTTCCTCATTTTGGAACCTTGTGGATGCTTTTAGTTCCCTGTTTTAAAAGCACACGGTAAACACAAGGCATAAGAAGCAGCCCACACAGCTGAGGCTGTGCCTGAGAAGCCCCTTTTTAAGATCTAAAAGTTTAAAAAGCTAAGAAACTGCTGCTGTTTGTCTGGGAAAAAGAAACAGCCTGGGGACCAAAGTCAGTTCCATCTACTGTATCAGCAGGATTTCAGATTTTAAAAGGGCCGTGCCAGCTACTGAATCAGCAATAGGGAATTGCACATAGAGAACTCATTTGTACACATTCGTTCTCAACTGTATAAATCATAGCTAGATCAGCGGGGAAATGTTCACTATGTAAAGACTGGGATTTTTCAAAATTCTTATACAGTTCAGTAGAAGCTTTAGAGTTATGCAAAACACTTCAATGACTTGAAGTTGTTTATATCCATGCTGCTTAGGACTACTCTTGAAATAATACAGTTAAGCGTTACAGGTCTTCTACTTTGCCATAGTAATTTTTTGTCATCAACATTACGAACTGTTCAAAAACCCCTCTTCTAAAAGAATTAAAAACTACCTCCCCAATATATAACCAACATTTTATTTTTATAGTCTATCTTCCATTATGGCATAAGCCCTTTTTTAAACCAGTGAAATATACAAATCACACAAGATGGAAATATGTACATTAAATGTACAGAACAAAGAAGAGGACATAGAAGATTTACATAATATCTGATGAACACAAGTGAAATATTTTACATTAAATAGCATTTTAATAGCTAGGATCATTAGACTCCTCTCTGCTCACAGAAAGTAGCCATTATAAAAAGTAGGTGAGTCAACATATTAAAAAGGATTATGGTTTTTGTATAATAAAAACCAAAAGTGTCTTATTCAATTGAACTAGTGCTTTATTTTTTAAAATGTTGACATTGGTTTGCAAATTCCAGGAACCATGGAGGTAAATATTTCTTTGTACAATAAATTAAGAGCAATCATCATTTCAAAAGATGATCATCATGATGGGATCAATGCGGCAGGTTTTATTATCATTATTTATTTTATTAATAGGCCACCCTTCCCCTCATGGGTTTGTAGGCTTGGCTCATTCCGCACATGCAGAATAATGCACTTTCAAACTACTTTCAGTGCTCTTTGAAGCTGTGTGGAATAGCAAAATCCACTTGCAAACAGTTGTGAAAGTGGTTTGAAAATGCATTATTTTGCGTGTGCGGAAGGGGCCCTTGTGAGAAATTTAAGCTTCTAGTATAGTAATCCTGAAGTGGCAACCAGGCTTACATTCCAATCTACTTCCAGTTATTGAACAGGATGAGCTTGGGGAGATCTGCTGGAAGTGATTAAAAAATGCAGTGAGCTTGTGGCAAGCAGGAAAAGCAAACAGATTTTGTCTTTGATGGGGAAACTGATCAATTTGCATAGGAAACCTTCATGCATGCATTTCCATTATCAGCAATAATGCCTTTGTGGGAAAGGTAAGAAATGTAAACTGAGGCACTGTGGATCCTGTACCAGCTGACCAAGCACGCCACTCATCCAGGAAGGATATACCACAGAAGCTTTCACAACTAAAATAATTAAAATTCCTCTCAGCCTTCTGACAAAAACTAAAATTAATTTGTGACCAACTGACTTTCCAAGATTTGTGTGTTATGGCACTTTTCAAGAAGGAGCTAGAATCCAACCTACAGAAATGCCGTAACAGTGTCAGGCTAAGAACACTTTCTTCAGAGTAAGTATAGCAAATCAACTTGAATAGAATTCTGAGTCAACCTGCTCAGGATTCTTCTCTAAGTGACTTGTTAGATTGTAAAAAGGGCTATGGTGTAGAAGGCAATAACACACTAAGTCTAAACAAAGAAATTGTCCTGGTAACTTGAACAGTTCTATATTTTTTTTAAAAAATCATTGGTTTGTACTGACAACATATATGTATAAAAAGGGTTTGAGACACCAGACACCAGCAGACCATAGTTGCCCCATAGATAAGTAAACTGCTCAAGTATAATCTGAGCAGTTTGTGCATAGCTGCAATATATTTCTAAAGCACTGTGCAGTTTTTTGTTGTCGTCTTTCAAAGGACAGGTGTTGCTGCAACACTGCATTGAACCACTTACAAAAACAACCTAGTATTGCATCATCAACTCAGTGCTTCCAATATTCCACAATGCCGGCACTCAACTCCTTTTTCAAAAGGGATCCAAGTACTCAGGTCACTTTTTAGAAAAAGAAAAAACAATGTTTTCCTATAAAGAGAGTTTAAAGAAAAAAGAACTTTTCAAGCACAATAGGCTTGCCGTTTCCACTCCAGTGCCGTCAACAACGTCCAGATTGTGCAAAAAATTCCTCAGCTAACTCTTTGATATTCTTTTTAAGTAAGGCAGTAAATGGTTTGCTAAATGTGCATGAGACGGGCACACTCTACTTCAAGTGGAAATGTTCCAAAGTCTGCTTTGATCTACACTGCAAAGTCAAAGGCAAATGTTCTGCCCATTGGTTTTGCTAGTTGTTGGAAGCAAGAATTGCCAGATCCCATTCTCCAAATATGTTTCCTTCTGTCCCCTGCAGCTCCTGAGAAAATACATTATGGAAACGATGCCAGCAAACAAGCTGGAATTTACTGTCATAGAAGTCTTTCACATGCCCTTCATTCACACAGTGCATTATTGCAGGAATGCCAAATGTAAATGAAAACACCATGCAGGGGTGTATCTACAGAAAGTGGTGCCCAGGGCAAGCTCTCAAATTGTGCCCCCCCCCCTCGCCTCTTGCAATCTGGATTTACACCCCTATTGATACACCCCCAAGATTGCATTACCCTTTTTGTCACTGCATCACACTGATGGCTCATATTTAATTTACTGTCCACCAATGTTCCAAGATCTTACACACTACTACTCAGTAATGCATGCTCTATCCGGAGGAAAGGAGGGCAACCCCAGGCAACTGGTGCTTGTGACAAGAGCCCTCCTTTACTCCACCCTTGTTACACCCCTGACACTATGTTAAATTAATGGACCTTTCAATGTTCCCTGGCAGCACAGGTGAAAACTTACACCATTCATTTCTTCTTCTTGCCCCATAGGCATTGATAAGGCAGCTTCCATGCTAAGCCTTGTGGATATATCAATCAGCATTGCATCTGACTGTTCTCATTCTTTTTTTGGTCACTAGAGCTAAGAAGAACCATCATGTACAGATCTGCATGACACCAAGTCCAAATGGATCCTGCTCTGATCCCAAGCAAACACCTTATCTACTGCACATGTACTGAGTTATTCATTAGACTATAGGCAGATAGGCTGAATTTCCCTTTAACTACTCTATTTTTATTTTAAGTCTTAATTCTGGTTGTGTAAAATAAATATTCTCTCAGGCTCTCCCCCATTGTTTCAAAAAAATATAAAACTATGCACAGTCTGAGCTGGGCGCAGCAACATTTCCCATCATTTTTTCTTGTAAAAAAAGGTTTTTTTAATATATAAACAAGGAAGCAACCCATTGGGCTCTATAAATAAGAGCAGACATCGTCTTGGGACAGCGCCCCCTGCTGGTAGACTGGAAGAGCTCCTCCCACCCATTCCCACCTATTTGCAGACAAACTGGTCCACAATTTCTGTGCACTTCTTGCATTTCACATAGCAGCACCAGTGGAACTTGCAGTGGCAGCGTTCTGTCTGTACCGTCTTGAACTGGTCATAGCCTCGCCCGCAGCACATAAGTTCACAGCCGTCCATGCCTTCAGAAGTCTTATTGCAGAGTCGGCCCTGTGTGCCCAGGGAGCCAGTGCTCTCGTTGCGCACGCAGTAGTCTGGGCTGGGATCAATGTACACAAGGTCGTGGACAGTGGGGGCATTGAAGCGGCTGTTCACCTGCACAAGCTTGCCCCGGGGATTGAGTTTCATAGCTGCTGCGCTATCGTATTTCTCCTTCAGAGCATCCCCGACTTTACGAAAGTCAGCCAACTGTAGCCAACAGGTCTTCAAACTGCAGGACCCAGAGACGCCATGGCATTTACAGGCCACATCTGCCAAGCTAAACACAGTCTAAATAAGACAGAAAAGGAGGGAAAAGATCAGCACAACTGTTGCAAAACATGCTATGCCTCAATCATAACAGTTAACAACTTTAACATGGCCTTCCCGACAGTAAGTTGTCACAATCTACAGCAGGGGTCTCCAACCTACGTCCCTCAGATGTTCCTGGATTATGATTCCCATCAGCCCCTGCCAGTGTGGCCAATTGGCGGAACTGAGCGGAATCATAGTCCATGAATATCTGGAGGGACATAGGTTGGAGACCCCGATCTACTGCATGTTCTTTCCTATCTCACATGATCACTTTTCTGAGGTGCCCCCAGCAATGCCAAATGGTGCTTACTATGATGGAATCTGTTACTTTTACAAATGGGAACCATTTGCCTTTAGCTTTCAGTTGACATCAGGCACATGCAAGATGTCCTGCAGACAGAGGGACCTCTGAATCGTCTGCTTGTCAAACTTTTTGGGATTGCTCATTTTAAAATGTCAATAAAAGCTGCCTAAGACAAAAGGATGTCCCTCTTCTAACTCCCAGTTTAGTAGTGAAACCTCCCCTGTAGTATATTAGTTATTCAAAATGCATTACTTTCTCTAGTCATGGGGACCATATGCATGATGGTCATGCATACATCAAAATAGAATCATGTTTCTTTTGCCGTCCTCCTGGAGATTTCAGAACTGGTATTGTCTTCATTGGCAGGTGCCCTATGTTGCTGCGTGGAAAGCTTTTTACTCACAATAGATCACCATGTGAATTGGGCAATTTGCCTTCCCACACATTTGGAAAAGCAAAAAGGAGGGAAGAACACTCCTTCACAGAATACATGTTTTTGTACACAGAAAATCCAAGCTCAGTCCTTACTATCATCAGCTAGAAGGATCACAGGGGATGATTTCCTAACCCTGCTACAGGGTAAGCAGACCTATGCTCATAGATAGCCGTTACATCATATTTAAACCTGATGAGCCCATGTGGGTGAGCAGTTTGAGTTTGGCAGCTCACCTTGTGGTGATGGCCACCACCTAAAGCAATTTGAAATGGCTTCCATGTGTGGCTGAAATAGGGCTGGAAGGCTGAGAGAAATGGTGGTGGTCTCTGTTTTCTCATGTCATTGTTTCTGGGTGATCACTAAAGATCACTAATGTCCCCTAAGCGCTTAAGAAAACAGATGCTGCAGTGAACAAGTAGGACTACTACATATCCTGGCTGCCTAGTTCATACTGACCCAGATCTGCTTCTACCACTAAAATTAATGGACAACCTTTAGCAAAGAAAGCTCTCTACTAACTGTTCATCATATAGGCTGCTCTGACGTTCAGATCTGGGGATCGATATGGTTATAGCTAACCAAAGATAGTCTCCAAATAGGGACATATACATGCATATGTATGCATATATACTCCGGCATACTTACCCCAGCTAATGTTGCAATAAACCAAATTAGTAATAAACATTCCACATGATGTCAAGGTGACACCAAAAATTAATGATCTGATATAGAGGGAGGGATTAGAAATCTAAGGTCTCACAGCTGCGTTAGTGTTATTAGTTTAGAGTTAGATGCATTTTAGCAAATGCTTTTTGTTGACTTTTATTATTTTAATGAAGGCTGTAAATTGCCCTGAGCCTTCAGGGAAGGGCAATGAAGAAATCAAAATGATAATGATGATGATGATGATTCTGAATTATTTTGCCACAACAGACTAACACAGGCTGATTTTGCACAGGCCAAATAAAATGGGTTGAGGTCCTTTTAAAAAGCGTTGTGGGGGGAGGTTCCCACAGAACTCACCCCCCCCCAAACGCTTCTAACCCATTCTATTTGCCAGAACCCAGGTTAAATAAAAGTCACTAATTATACCGGGTTACAATCAGCATCTTACAATCTGGGTCTATTTTATCCCAGTTTCTCCCTTCGCATGGCTGCCCGTTTCTGTGAAGGAATTGAGTGAAGACCGGGAGGAAATACTCCAATTTGTTTTGCACGAGCCCGGGTCTTTCGTATTTATACTGCAAGTATATCCACACAGGTGCAAACGTCCCCTGTGTCTCGCATTCTGATTGGCTGTTGTTTTGGGGCAGCAGCATGGAAAAATGAAACCCGCCTATTTTCCAGTTCTGGATAAGGCCCGGTGCAGGTTTCAACATGGCAAGCAGTAGCAAAAAAAAAAAAACAATGGCGCACAGCATCACACCACATTCCCTCACATTCTCATATTTTTGTGGAAAATGAGAGACCCCTCCCCCCATGATATGCTCACTAACATTCAGCCCAAAGTGCACATCTCCCTAACTATGCATTCTGAGTAACCAGTACATGTTCAGAAAAGAAAATGGGGACATTTTGGAACTCCACTCATGATTAACCCAGGCAAAAAGGCACCAGGTCGATACCATGAGCAGAAAATGTGCTTGGGGGAACGTTTCAGGAAGGGCAGGATGCAATGGTTGACAGCTCAGCAGAGTTGAAAATTGACATGACATCAGGTGGGGAGATCAGGGAGCAGGCAGCAGGGCGGAGAGATCTGGCGGCTGGACAGGAAAAATAAACTGGTTCTGGTCTCATGGTGTTTGCATTGTAGTGGGTTCACCATGAGATTTTTGAAAAGAATTGTGGAATTCATGATTTTTGAAAATCCCAGGATGAGGGAAATATCATGGGGCAAACCCGCTTTAGGACTGGGAACCATGCAAACGTCTTGGCCAAACAGGGATATTTCCCTTGCTCAACCTGGGATATTTGGACTGTGCAGAAATGACTTAAATTAGCAACTTTTCCCCTTTAACCTGGGTTTCAAACGCTTCCTGTTTGCCTGTGCGAATTACAGCAAGCAGGAAGCAGTCAATTCCCACCCCCTTCCATCCCTCATTATGGAAGATTCTCCAGGCGATGGCCATTAGAGTGGATTCTCTAATAGGCAGCCATCATGCCAAGCAGGTTGGTGGGGTACATTCTCAGGTGAGGGAATTCTTGGCTGCACGGTTAACACAGGAACCCTGCTTTTCCTGTGTGAACTATGCTGTCTCCTACTGCCAGGATCTCAGTGATCCTGGCTGGCTCCTGCTGCTGCCATGCAAACGGCAGCACAGGCAACTGAAACAGGTTCCATGAACCCATGTTGCCTGTGCAGAATCAGCCATAGCTACCCTTTTGGAATTATTTGAAAGGTGTCAGGTCTCTTTAACTCCTGGCTGATACGATCCAGCCTAGAGGCGAATTCTTATTCAGAAATTCCATATGCAAATCTTCCTTTGATATTCCTTGGTTGAAGAATGGTAATTTTCAGATCAGCCTTTTTAGTAATATGATTACTCATTTGTATTATAGTATCACATAATGCAGAAAACCCAATACAGAGGATAGCGTCAGACTAGGAGCTTTGAGTCATGAATTCAAAGTCCTACTTTGCTATGAAATTCACTGAGTGGCCTGGTCCAGTCCAGTCTTCCAGTCTAGCCTACCTCAGAGGGTTGTTGTGTGGATAGCATGGAAAAAGGGGGCCATATATGCTGCTATGAGCTCCCTGGAATAAGGACAAGTTAAAAACATACCAGAGACACACCACATTTCATTACATTTTAACTCTGCTGTTCTGTTTTCAATCATCTTTCTGTGGATGTATTCTGCTGGCTGAAAATCTATCCCATGCATCCGATTAAGTAGGCTCACCAAAGCTTATGCTTCAATAACTCTGTTAGTCTTCAAAGAGCCACTAGATTTCTTTTGTTCTTGACCTCAAAACTCCATTTCTGCCTCTAGTGTGGAAAGGGAGATCTGTCCAGTATTTTCCCAATGGCCAGACTGAAGCTGTTGTTGACCAAGTAATAAATAAAAATGGTGAAGAAGTCTTGAAATAAGAAAGAGGATACAGAAATGGCCTGGCAAATTATATTTCCTAGAGATCACTGCACTGGGAAGTATGGTGTTTGGGGAGCTAAGAAACTGCTCACACTTTATGTTACCCTTCCCTCCTTTTCTGTAAATTTGGGAGAAAGAAAGGGACCCAATAAAGAGGATGTCCAGTCCATCACATTCCTGATCATATCAGGGCAGAGGTGAAGCTACCAGGAGACGGGGGGTGCACGTTGCACCTGGTGCGCGCCTGGGGAGCAGAAAATCCCCAGTTAAGAAACACCAAATCCAAGCATAGATCCTTTTGAATTTTGATTCAGCTCATGACTCAAGCTTGGCTCCATTCTGAACAGGTCTAGCCCATTCCTGCCCTCCCTCCAAGCTTTATTTCCAATAGCATGACAGGGCCACAAAGGGACAAGCTGTTCCTTTTCTTTTTTGCCATCAGGTCACAGCTGACTTATGGCAACCCTGTAGGATTTTCAAGGCAAGAGATATTCAGAGGTAGTTTGCCATTGCTTGCTTCTGCACAGTGACATTGGACTTCCTTGGTAGAATCCCATCTCAGCACTGATCAGGGCAGACCCTGTATGGGTTTCTAGATCTGAAAGATCAGTCTAGCCTTGACTATTCAGGTCAGAGGCCCAAATATTTCCCAATCCATAAATTCTTGGGAATTACGATTTGCTAGGATTTCTGGACCCTTACTAAGATTCCGCCCGCCACACACACACACGGCCTAGCAAATTATAATTCCTAAAGATCACTGCACTAGGAAGTATGGTGTTTGGGGAGCTAAGGAACTGCTCACACTTCATGTTACCCTTCCCTCCTTTTCTGTAAATTGGGGGGAAAGAAAGGGACCCAATAAAGAGGATGTCCAGCCCATCACATTCCTGATTATATCAGGGCAGAGGTGAAGCTACCAGGGGAAGGGGGGTGCATGTTGCACCGGGTGTGCACCTGGGGGCAGAAAATCCCCCCCCCACAGCATCCCCCTCCTGCTCCCTCACAGCGCCCCCCACACTCACATTAGTGAAACAGTGCAGGCTGGAGAAGCACCCTGTTCCCTTCAGGTTTAAAATGGCCTGGTGGGAACTACGCTTGTCAGGAGATCTTGCGAGCCCCAGTTTTTTAGCCTGAAGGGAACAGGCCCCTTTTCCATGCTGAACTAAGGTAAGGGGGACAGGGTGCCGTGGAGGGGGTGGGGCGGAAAATACAGAGTGTGCACCAGGCGCACTCTGGCTCAGCTACACCTCTGTATCAGAGTGTCACAAAGCTAAGTCTGGAGCTCAGAAAGGAATGAACTTTAATGTGAGGAAAATTCATATGTAATCTGAACTGACCCCAGATTAGCTCTATTTAAAAGAAAGCCATTCTGAATTGAGATGTGAAAATACTTCCAGTAATAAATCATGATCAGTGAAAGGGAGATAAATGATGAGGAAGGCAGTTGCCTGCAGGCTTTAGGGTGATTTCTTTGGTCCTCTTTTGTTAAGGTAATTTGCGCATTTTGGGACTTCTTAGCAAAGACTATTGAAAGGCTGACCTAGAAATAATTTAAAAACAAAATCCAGCAAAAAAAAAATTCCCTCCTCAACAAATCAATGCCATGGGACTCAATTCCTAGTAACTTCTGGTGGAATTGTGCTTATCAGCTAGGATTCAGATTGGCGCTACTTAGGTAGTTTAAAGTGTGTACACTGTTTTCTACCAAAGTTTTATCTTTTGAAATTATCCCTCTTGAACCCTCCAATCTTCTGTTTAACCTCAAAAGGTAAAATTAAAACAACAGCAGGGTCTTATCCAGTCCTTATTTAAATGCTACACAGTTCCAACTGACAGAGATCAAAACAGACACTTAGAATTTGCTTCCATTGAAATAAATGGAGGTTAAAAAAAGCATATAATATTGGTTGACTCTGTAACTTTGGGTTGTGATTGGGAGGGTTAGGCAGAACAGAGATTCCAGGGAAGTGCTGGGAGGGGAGACACACTGCACACATGAGTGGTAATTTTCCTTTGAGTTGCCATTTTATATATAATATTAGTTTTTTAAAAAAATCTCAAGGGCAGTTACAGAGCAGTTGTATGGGAGAGGAACATATAGCTGAAACATTCCTAAAAAGAGAAATAGATCTGTGTACATCCCCTAGACCCAAATGAGAGCAGTTTCTTAAATGTATCTTTCTAACCAGCTACAAATAAATCACTTTTGTTAGTCACACTGGTGGCTACTTTCTGCGAATACTGGAGCCTGTATTAGAGACTGGCGTTTTCTTTTCTCTCCATCCTCCAAGAAAGGTGGCCACCCCAACAGCAGACTTTCCAATCTTGGTTTAAAGAACCCTCCCACACTGAATTTCCAAACACTGTGGGGGGGGGGCTCCAAGCAAGTTAGAAAACCCCCCAAACACCTCTAGACGAGGGACAGGCCTACATCGCAATATCACTTGTGGAAGCCTTGGCAAAAAGGCCTTGATAATTTACCAGGTATAAACAGACGCAGGTCAGTGTTGACACAGCTCCAAAAATCCTGGGGTCTGACACATTAGGTGGATGCTAAATACCACTTCCATAGCATTAACAGGGGGAAGGGAATTCAAACTCTGCCAAATGGCATGGCGGGAAGGGAGCTCAAAGGGGGGGCAAGGGAGTGAGCAGCCACTCTAAGGCTATGTAGGCAACTGTGAAAAGTGAATTTTCTTCTGTTGGGCAACAAATTGTACTTTCCATTTGCTTTCAGATGCCTTCTTCTCTCCACATTTAAATGCTATTAATTTTCAATTATCCTTCTACCTAATTCTGCTTGAAACTTCTAAGTGTAAAGTCTCCAGCCGACTTCTCCTGGCACCATCAGTTCCTGGAGAAACAATGAGCTTTGGCTCCTTCACTTCCAGAGCAATAAAAAAAAGTTTACACTTCCTTCATTTAAAAGATTCTGAAGATTTAAAAAGCCGACAAACTTTTACCACAGAAGAACATGTGTTTTCTAACCAATGCTCGCTTGAAGGGCTTTTTTTTTCACAGCCTCACAAGGAAAAAGGAGCACAACCCCCCTGCAAAGGAATTTCACTTTGGGAATCCCTGGTGCTCCGTTGTTCTTCTCCAAAGGAAATCTGGTTTGGTTGGAAACATAAACCCCTAAAGTCCTATTCAGCATAAAATTTGCTGTGCTTTCAACAGTTTTGCTAGAGGGAATCCGAGGAGGTGGAAAGGTGTCCTTTGGACCCATGTCAAAGGAAGGAATCTAGCCAATAGCCCTTGTATTTGCCACAAGTTCATTCTCTTCCCTTCATTGCCTCTTTCTCATTTGAATTGGCAATATTCCTCTTCTGCATATAAAGAAAAGGACTGTAGCCTGTGAGTCCAGGACAGGTCTCACCTGCAGGCAACTAGGATGCAGGTTTGGTTTGGGCAGGGCGGAATTTTCAGGAAATACATTCAAGGTAGTGGTGAATTCCACACTTCTGACATTCAGGTCAAAGGAAAACTGCAGGAAAAAAGAGTTCTGTTTGGGCTACCCACTCTTCTCTCCGCCTCATTGTTATACGGGTTCATCAAAATCCTACCACTCTCATAAGATCCTTTCTGATATAGTATTCTCTCTCTGGCTTCATGGGCATCCACAAATTCTTTTGCTTAGAAGCGATAGCCATAGTCCCAATGTTATCCCCATCCCTGGCCATACAGCCAGTCCAGGAGGTAAAATCTTTTGGCCAGCCGGCCCTGCTGCAACTCCCTGGGAGGAACAGGCTCCCCCCTCTCGTGAGGCCCAGCTCATTGCATTGACCACTCCAGCAGCACTGACAGCATAGAAGTGAAGACCGTCTCCCTGCTGCCTGCAAGAAGAAGAGAAAAAAGATTCACCCTATTCAATACAGGGTTGCATATATTATGTTATCCCACCAAACCCATGCGTCATGTACTTTTTTTAAAAAGAGTGAATTACAATTTGATTCAATATTTTACCAATCTGCCATCTCCAGCCTCGCTAATCTAATCTAAGAAAAGGTTGTCTCAGGAAAAAGCATCTAGCCTGGCCATCTCTTCCATAAACAACAGAAGAAATTGAAGGTAGGGTTTCTTTTTTAAAAAAGGATTCGATCTATACTGACCATTTATGACAAGCACTTGAAATCATTACATATTTATTGATTGATGTTTTAATTATCAAACAGTTTTTTCCTATGGAAGAATTTTTTGGATAAACAAAGGATTAGGGTAGAAGTCTTATGGGACTGCTTGAAAGAAAGAGTCATTTGCTAATATGTTTGTTTTATTACTTTATCCACATAGAGATTTAGCTAGACAAACTTCATTTGACAGAGAAAGAGAGAACCACTTTAGCAAATTTCTGGAATACATTTTATCAAAATAGAAGGGTACCTTAGGTCTCCTGGAAACTCCACATTTCCAGTTCTTCAAAGAAAGGAAATGGACACTGTGGTCCCAATCTTCCCTCCTTTTTTTTCATGAGTAGTAGTTCCCAAAGAATATAGAGTAAAGCTAATTTTAAGGTAAAACTTCAAGAGAGGTACTTCCTAAGATTCCAGAAGCCAGTTTTGCAACCATAATCCTATCAAGGACCCAGGGTTTTTTTAGTTGATTATACATGTGGACTCATTCCAATGGCTAAGCAGCTTCAGAAAATATTGGCTATCCCAAATTTATTCTATGAAGAACAAAGGCTAGAAAGTCCACAGACCTCTTTAGAAATGGATCAAACACCCTAGGGTACATGCCAAAGCCCTACATAATATGCCAATTTCCAAAGGAGGTCCTACATCTATGCAAGTCATCCCAACTACTGTTTATATTGATCTGTTTGATGTATTTAGCTCTGTTATTAGAGGGGCTACTTATTATTTAAAAGAGCAGTAGAGAACTGTTGATTATATCTTACAACCAAGACTCAGGTTACTCTCTGTTATGAAGGGAATTCCAATATTTCACTCCACTAGGATTTATATTAGGATGCATAAAAAGTTTGTCTCTTCCTAATCCATTTCTCCATATATTCAAGAAGAACTTTACATTTAGATTAACCCCCTTCCCATTTGAAAGAATCCTTTCAAATGTGTGCTAAGAGCAAAAAGTTAGAAATGAGTGTATGATAAAGGTAAACAACAGGTGGAAGAAACTGACTTACTTGAAGGATGGAATGCCTGGGAATCATTTTGGGCAGATTATGTTGTGCCACAAAAACTCATTTTTAGGAGATTGGAAAAGCCTGTTTTAAAACACATTTTATTATTGTCTGCTACTCTGAACCATCAGGAGAGGTGGGGTAAAATCGTTAATAAATAAAACAATAATAATAAAAGAATAAAGCAAGCTGTATTCACTTTGACATTATCAAAAAAGCCTTGTTGCCATGCAGAACATTGGCAGTTTTGAGACCTTCAGTCATTTTATAAACCTACTTTCCCTATACTACTGTCAAAAAGATTATGAAGTACTTTTCTTATGCCTATTTCCAAACCAGAAAACAGAAAAAATAAATACCTCCCTGCACTGACACCATTTTTAGAGAAAGGTTTCTGAGCAATCAAGAACATGATTCCTGACCTTTCTCAAAGGGAATTTGGGCTACTATTCCTCAACAGTGAAGCTGCTGAAGTCCAGGGGCACGGATGGGATTTGAGCAGCCTGTCTGTATACTTTTTCACAAGCTGCAACAATTTACTCCAAAGGCTTATGTTAAGATTCAAAGTCATATTTTTTTCCCAATATTAAACTCTCTCTCTCAACCCACTGTACAGATTCCACTATTATAGCCATGAGTGGTGAGGCAGTTCTCCCCTACGAGGCCCAATCACAAACATTTTTTTAAAAAAATATTACTCATTCCTTTGTTGAAGTTTATTGCTCTCTCTCCCTCCAGCCACACACATCCCACTTCTATTATGCAACTCACTTTCCCAGGATTATTCAGGAAGCAAAGAAGGCGGCACGTTTGTGAAGCCAGTGATATTGCACTCCAACTGGTTTACCACGTCCCACTGGCCCCTTCATCCCAAAGCCTCCACTGACTTTCTGCAATCAGGATTACGACTCAAGGGGAAGAAGTTACAAAGAGCCAGCTTCTTGGCTGGCGCTGATTCTGTTTGGGTACCATAACTTTCGTTTTAATTAGCAGCTTCTTCAGCAACCAAGGAGCTTTCAATTCCCTCTTTCAAAGCTGTTAAAAGTGTTGGTGTTTAGCTATAGGCATCACTGCAACTTACATGTCAGCCTTTGCCCAAGATAATATATGGGATAATATATAGGATTTGGTGCACAATTATCATTATACAGTTTGTTTCTAGTTCTATCAGCCAATGAACAAGTAAATCATGAAGGCTCATGACCTATACATCAGAACTGCACTCAGCCAATTATGGATGTATAACAATTAGTAGTTTTTGTTAGCTTGAGGCATGAATTTGAAATAGAAATTGTGTCCCCCTTCCAAGAGAAATTATCAATAATCAAAGAAGAAAATAGCCGATTATTATGAAACAACAGTCCCTTTTTTTACAATAAATACACACACTTTTAAAATCTTTAAGAGCTAGATAAGCATGTACTGGGCTCACTTCTCTTTTCAATTAATTTGAAGCTAAATTACCCTGCCAGATCAGCTCAAACAAGCAAAGATGTGTTATGGGTGGGAAGTTAAGGCCTGAAATTATTAGGGACCGGTTCTAATAATACTTCCATTAGCCATGGCAATTTAGACATCACCAAGGTGTCACATAGCCCCGACGAGCAGAACATCAAGTTTGTGAGAAGCTGCCAGCCAGCATCGAGATGCTAGTGTTTAAGATTTCAGTTATACAGTGCCTCTGTTTGTTGGGGGGATTGAGAATAGGCCAATAGCAACCCTATCCATTTACGACTACAGGAGAATGCTTGAATCCAGAGCGTGTTTCCATATATTGCATTTTGTAAATCAGCACTGAAAATGTTTAATCTAGGATTCTTATAAAAATTAACTTCCAGAGTCAATGTGATTTAACAGCACAGCTTCAGACAGGGCAGAAGCGCTCAATTCATAAAGTAGAGTTACCTTTAACCCAATTTTAAACACATTACAATCCTTTCCCTATTCTGTTTCCAAAGAAGAGTGTAGAATCAGATTTAACTCTTAGCATTCTGAACAGCTTGAAGCTCCAGAACATGGAGCTGTTGGACAAAAGTTATTGTAGACCTGCAGAGAGATTTGCAGATTGGAGCGATAGAGATGTTGTTGTCATTGTAACTGCAGGAGGCAACCCCTCAAGAGCAGAGTGTTTAATGCACTGCCTTTGAGTCCAACTTTTCTCATTAAGGGGGGGAACAAAGTCCTTTAAATTGCACATGGGGTGCTGAGCATTTGTGCTTCCACCCAGGCATAGCAATGCAAGTCAGAACCTGCAAGAACAGGAAAGATCTTTATGGCTTTGCCTTTAGCAGTGACAGTAATAATTTCACCGAGGCATGCAACCACCAACATACACACTTAATTTTTTCAGAAACATACCAATTGCAAATGCTAATGTATTTCACTGCTGAACAGAACTCTGCTTTTACCCAAATGCTTTTACTGTGTGAGAGACTCTGTGTGAATGGACTGCATGTAAAAAAAAAATAGTTCAGAAGATACTGATGTGCGGCTAACTGGAGGCAAACCCAGTTGTTACACGGTATTGGTATTCCAGTCACGAAAATGATCCTGTATTGACCAAATGCCCCTCCTTACATTTCTCACGCTACATATAGATGTGACTCATTGTTAATCCACATTAAAGGCAAGCTGAGTAGTTTTAGGAATTCCCATCCCACAACACCAGCAGGCTTAGTGCTGCTGCTGACTTCCCACTGGAGAACATGGCTGGCAGGAGGCAGCAGCGCTCTATCCTTTCTTGCCAGGTTTCAATGAAGCATAAGAAACTCTTGCAAGACCTTATTAATAGAACATTAAACCAAATACCGCACACATCTTCCAAGGCACTTCCTACCTATCTGCATGACTCTGCCAAAAACAGAGTTATTATCCACAGTGCTACAATTCCATCGTCTGTGGCGGAACTGATACTGGCATTCCTTAATCCCAGTCTTTGCTCCCTCTCCGATGTACTGCATGTGGTCCTGGTACAAATGGCAGAGCTTCTTCTGTCCTTGAGAGAGCCCTGCCAGCTGGCGTCACAACTGCTTGCAGGCTCCAATTATGTACACCTCTGGCATCTGAACAGGGTTCATGGGATTCATGTGGTTCATGCCCAGAGACCTGCGTAAAGAGAGAATTATGTTAGCAGGGCAAAGCCTCCAGTGCCGTTTATGGGTTCTGCAGACACAAGTCCGTGTGGAACTCAGATGCTAAATGTGGTCACGGGTTCTGCAAATGTGAGTGCATATGGGATGCAGCCTTAAACGCATTTACTTGGAAGTAAATCAATTGTTGCGCTGGGGACAGCAGCCAAAATGTGGAGAGTGGGGGTGGGGGAGAGAGAGAAAAATCTTCAGCTTTGTTTAATAGTTGGAAAGTTAAAGCAAACCATATGTATGAAGTTATTGAGACAAGCATCAAATTTATATTGCTATCTAAATATGATGCATGCCTTCCTCCAGCACATCTTCCTCCACATTTCCAAGTCTCATGTAATCTCTACACATTTTTTACTTAAGAAGACACAAGATGATCCCCAACAACTTTGTAGACCAAGTCAAGCAGAAGATATTTCTCTGTAATGTACCACAACTTAAAGCTATACACACACACAAACCCCAATGCCTTGGGAACTGACCTCAAACAGTTCACTCCAGCAATTGATAAAAATTGAAAACTTCCTATGTGAATGAGACGTTGCTGAAACAGAATTTCTGCACAAAGTGACTGAATCAGAAAAGGCTGCCGTTTCAAATAGACAATGGAAAATGAAGTGACTCCAGATTCCAATTTGTAAAAAAAGACAAAAACTTTGGCAAATCATTTGGGTTTTTAAAAAAAATTATATATATATACAGAAACAGAAAAGAAATGTCAGCTTATGGTTTGCTTAATTTTTATTTTTTTGAAACTAAAATTATGAATAATCATGTTTAACAATCACAAAGTATGTTCTCATTTACTTTCTCTTGAATCCAGATGATGTAAGGGAGAACTATCTTGCTAAAATTAACCTTCATTTTATTCCAAACCAGGATTTAACCAACCATGCAAATGTATTTCCCAAGGAAAGGAAGGAGATGAATATGGGGATTCCTCGCCTGAGATTGATGGCGACAGTTTTTACAAAATCCACCAAGGCCTTGTTGCTCTTTGATTTCTTTCTTCTTATACAGTTTCGTAAAGAAAATACAGTCCCTTGATGTGAAAGTCAGGGACCCTCTAGCCACACAAGCACATATAAAGAACAGCTTACCACCAAGAGCTGCCTTCTATCACCACTTGGATAAGCGAAGAGAAGATGGCCAGACACAAGAAGAGGGACTTGGACGTCATTGCCCTGCCCAGCATCCACAAAGCTCCACTTGGGGCCGAGGGTCCCATCGACTTCTGGTTGGGAGAAAGAGAAGAGGAAGACCTTTAGTGGAGGCTCAGATCATCTCCAGCCCCGGCTGCTCTTGGGAATCAGCTGCCCCTTCCCGCCAGCCCGTCCTTCCCCCCACCCCCAGGAATGGGCGCACAGCAGCAAAAGACAGAGCCCCTTCCAAGGCATTCGCTGTCTAGTCCCACCAGGGAGCTCAGCCTCTCCAGAAACCCTGCAGCACCGACACCCCCCCCCCCCCCACACACACACACACCGCCTCCCACCCCCCAACAGAGAAAACAGAGCCGTCCGGGGCCGGGCACCTTCGTTCTTGCTCTCTGGCTGGCCGCGGGAAGAGCCACAAGTGGGGAAGGAAGGGAGCCGAGGCTCTGGGCGGCGGGCGTGTTCGAGGGGTGGGGAAGCCCAGCGAGAGGGAGAGAGGCAGCTGGAGCGCTCAACTCCGAATTAACAATGCATTCATGCCGCCGCCGCCCCCCCCCCCCCCCGCCTCAATAATTATGGGAGCCGCTTCCAGATGGGAATCATCGAAACGGATCTCGCTCTCTGGAAGGTGTTTGCGAGGCACGTTTTTCGCTGCCGGCGATGCGCCTCGCTCCTCCCCAGCGCCGCTCATAAACTTCCCAAGTTCTTCCTCCCCCGCCCGTCGGAGCAGAGCCCGAGAGAGACCCCCTTGGCTCGGGGACAGGCCAAGCCCTGCCTGCCGTCCAGGCGCGCCTGCCTTGCCCCGCGGCTGCGCCACCGGGACGGCGGGGGAGGGGCGGCGGGAAAATGGGAACGCCGCGCCTTGGCCGGAGGGAGGGAGGGAGGGAGGGGGTGGCCTGGCCAAGGATGCAAGCAGGCGGACCGGAGGGGCGATTTCTCCCTCAAAATCCGCCCCCGACCGGGAGTGGGACCAAACTGGAAGTGGCCCCATTCAGAATTAATGGGCCCAGAGCGCAACGCTTCCCACTCGTGCCCGCAGCCCTTTGCCTTTGCGCTCCCATGCTGCGAGAGGCGTTAGAAAGCTCTTTCCAAGAGAACAGTGGGGAGGGGAAGCTTCCTCCCTCCCCCCCCCCAATAGCCAAGGCAAAGGAGAGAGAAACCGGATGAGAAGAAACATCCCAACGCGGACCTTCTCCACCTGCCGCCCCCCTTTTAACACTGGCAAGGCCCCCTGTGATGGCTGCGCGGCACACCACCCCGCGGGCTTCATCCTCCCCTCGGCGGGCCCGGAGTCCCTCTGCCTCTCCCAACTGACTCCTTCCGCAGCCCAGACCTTCCGAGGGTGGGCGCCACTTGGGGAAGACGGGGCGCCCCCCCCCCCCCCCCGTCGAGGCCTGAAGGGGTTCTAAAATCCACCGCTTTGAACACTGCCGCCTCATTCCGAGGCGCAGCTGCGCTCAGAAACCAAGAGCTTGACCGCAGCCCCCATCGGTATTCGGCACTGGCAGGACATGCTCCCTGGCCCATCGCCGGGGTTGTTTTCGTTAGGTGGGGAACAGCGAGGAATTCTCTCTCGTCCCACAAAAGAAGCGCGTCCATCGCGCCCACAGGGGCGGGGAGGGGGGCGCCGTTGAAGACCGTGTAGAATGGGGAGTGAATGCCTGTCTCCCCTACTACACGCACAAGACAGGACGGAGATGACGATCTACAATCCAGACCGGGGTTGACCCCCAACTCCACGAGTCCTGCTGCGGGTTTCAGTCTGGGATTCGTTGGTCCGCATTGGGCCGGCTCGGTCACGGTGGCAGAAAGATAGACAGCCGAAGGAGACTTTGAATCGTCCGGACAAAGGGACCTCCCGGCCCCACTTCCACGCCAGCCCTAAAGCGAATCGCAGCAGGCATGTTCCGACCGTCGGGTCCGGCGAAGTGCTTTCGTCTGGCTCGGCTTTCTCCCGCCGCCTTTCGCCACCGTTTGCTCGGAGTCGACTCGCTTGGTCCAGCCGCCCAGCCACGCTGGAGCCATTTGCGCGCCAGCAGCTTGTGAAGCGTCCCAGCAGCCGACGGCTTCGGCTCCTCGCCCAGTTGGGCGCTTCTCAGGCGTGAGGTGCCGAAGTGGGCCGGCAGCGGTCCAAAGCGCTCCCGTGGAGCCGACCGGCGGGTGACGCAAACCAGCCAGCCGCTCCCTCGACCGGCTGGGGGGGGGGGGGGGGGAGGGAGGCATTCGGCAACTGAGAAGGAAGCCCCGTTTGCCTTAATAAGCGCGAACATGTGAAAGGGAAACGGGGGGAGGGAGCTAAGAAAGGGGCCAGCCCTCGCGGGGGAAACTGAGGCCCGGTTTGAGTGGAGGCCCCAGTCGGAACTAGCTCTGATGCCGTCGGGGATGCCTGACGCTCCTGGGGTATCCCAGGCCAGTCCGGCCTCGGCCCCACAGCATTCACCGCCTGCTTCACTCCCGCCAGAAACAGGGATGTTTCCCCTCCCCGGAGAACCAACTGAGCCCGGCAGAACCACCTCCACAAGCTCCGCACTACTCCCCAAGGGGGCAAACTGGAGCTCTCTCTCTTCCAGCGAGCTGATCCCATCTCCGCACCAGGTCGGAAACTCCTCCAGAGAGAGGACGGAGGAGAGTCCAAAGAGAAGCCAAACAGTCAGAGGCGCCACCGCGCAGAAGTCTCCACCAGCGTGGCTGAGGGAGGGCGGGAGAGGCGGGGGTCAGGCTGAGGGGCTTCCACTGCCACCCAGGTTCTCCCGCCAGCTTCGGTGATGTCTCCTGCGAGCCTCAGTTCCCCACCAGCCTGACGTGAACAAGCGATGCGGCACCCCACAAGGGCGCCCCCCCCCCCGAAGGAGACTCGGCTACCGAACCGCCCATCCTATGGGCTTTCCTAGGACCGAATGGTTGCAGCAGCAGCGGGCGCCTGGAGGGGCATCTGACGAAGCCGGACCCGGTTCGGCCCGCGTTTGGAGGGGGTGGGGAGGAGGCAGACCACAAGGGCAGCTTTCCCACTGGGTGAGGCTGCGCCCGGCCTCGAAAGGCTCCACAGCAAACCCACATTTCTCGCCCAAAGACTTCTGATCTTCAGTCCTGACCTGGCCAAGACCGGCTCCCGTTCCGGATCTGCTTCGAAAAAAATCAGGGCGCGGAGACGACCACGGGATGAGAGCGACCCTGCAACCAGAGAACCTGCACTGGGGGGGCCACAGACACGGAACTCACGTGTCTGACCGGTCGAGAGGAGAGCGCCCGACCCGCCAGCTGCCCTACCTAGAAGCGTTGGCTGGATCCCAGACCGACCTTGCCTTTCAGATAGGGCGGTTGCAAAGAAGTATCGGCCAAGGACAGGCTTTTCCAAAATGCCTTTTAACAACAATTTCCTTATGTCACTCTGCCTTGCGCATGGTAGCTCGGTAGAAGGGGGGGGGGGGAAGCATGTAGCCGCTAAAGTTTTTTTTTTCCACGCTTGGAAGCACAGCGAACATCGCCGCCCGGCTTAAAGGGCTTCCCGTTCCACGATTCCGCCAACAGGGGGCAGCCTCAGCCGCGAAACGTCGCGGAGATCTCCACCTCCCCCCCA
This sequence comes from Sphaerodactylus townsendi, assembly GCF_021028975.2. NCBI lineage: Eukaryota > Metazoa > Chordata > Lepidosauria > Squamata > Sphaerodactylidae > Sphaerodactylus > Sphaerodactylus townsendi. The sequence goes on along the minus strand of NC_059427.1, from coordinate 52,971,105 downwards.
CACACATACACACACCTCTTCTCTTTTTGTTTAACTATTTATGAAGATCGCTCAAGTCAGCCTAAAGTAGCGAAAGCTCTTAATGCGACGTCTCACCACAACGCATGTTTTAGCCATTTGCAAGCCGCTTATTTCCTCCGGAGACGGCTCGAACTCACCGCTCTCAAGGCGCCCTTGAGGGACGAAACGGTTTTACGAGTCGCGGAGAGCCCGTTTGCAAAGGTGGCCCCGGGCAGAGCAGCCGGTTTGCCTTTGCAGCGCAATGAAAAGGAGCTCTTTTACAGGCAGATCTGCCCCCTCCCCATCGGCCAGGGTGGTTCCCCCCCCCCTTTTTTTGAACAAAAGGGGGTCTGGAAAGTGTGTGAGGGCAGCCGGCACATGGCCGCTGTATTAGTGCTAGCTCTGCCCTGGGTAAGTGGGCATGCAGGCTGCGAGAACCCCCCTAAGCTCTGGTGGGTTGTAAAATGCAGACACAATTGCGCAGGCTGGACGGCTCGGCAGCTTTCGAGGCAGCGTTTGGCCATGAGCCCCCCCCCCCCCCCCGCCTTCCCCTGGGCTGGGCTGGGCTGGGGGGAGGAAAGAAGGACAAACTACAGCAAACTTTTATGAGCTTCAGCTTAGAAACAAGGAAAGCCACTCATATAACTCCAGAAGGGGGAGAGGGAAGGGGGAGTTTACTCGACTGTGCCCCACTCCGCCACCCAATTCAAATAAAATCATCCAAGGCCTTCGGATACCTCTCCGAAAAGAGGTAACTTTCCGGGTGACGCTGAACTCTCGCTTATTATGCGTGTGCAACTAATTTAGCATGCAATTGTGATTAAAAACAAACTCGCACTCCTCTTCAACAAGGGATCCCAAAGGGCGTCAAAGAACTAACTGGATTGAGATGAAGGAAAAGGACTAAATGTCCGGAGATGGGGGGGCGGAGCAGCCCCTCGCCTTCGCCCACACAGGCTTGGGACCCTCTAGAGATGCGGAGTGACCATCTGCACCAGGAACGCTGGGGACATTTCCGGACCACTGGGGGAAAGGGAAGGCAGGCCGAACGGCCCGTCCAGGACGCCCTGGCCGCCGGCCAAACTCTCGTGAAGATCTCGCCCTCCTTGCGGAGCTTGCATGCCCACCTCTTGCACGGGCGCCTGGACAGAGGGGGCTCAAAAATGTGGCGCGAGAGAGGCCGACGAGCTGGGGAATCCCACATGAAAAGGACAAAGGGCCGCCCCAAGGCTAATCGGTGCTTGCTAATCGACACACACACACACACACACACATCGCAGAAGCTACGACAGTTCACACGGGACGGGAGACGTCTCCGGATTCCGGAGCAACAGGTTTACAACAGAGGCGGGGGGGGGGGGGGAGGCTGAACTGTTGCACCCGGACAAGCAGGAGGTGTTTTAAAAGCCCCCCACTGACACTTTCACCTTCGTAGCAGCGCGCGGAAATCTGGAGCCGAAACCAGCCCCACCACCGCGCGTCTAGGAAGGGGGGCTTTTCCAGCTTGCTGTTTCTAACTAGTTTCACCCCAGAACCAAAGTTGGGCAGAAACAGCCCGTCCTACCCGGCTACATCTCTCCGCTTCCGGACGTCGCCGTCTCTCCCCCCACACACACACCACGCTCCACCCCAGCAGCCCCAGCCCGGCTCACCTCCATTGTTGGGGAGGGGGCGCGCGGGAGGAGGGGGAGAGAAGCGGGCCACAAAGTCCGAGTGAAATCCAAGCGGGGAAGCCCAGAAGCGCGGAGGGCGTCGTGGGACGCCACTCCGAGGCAGAGCTCTACAGCGAAGCGCCCGGGGCGGCGGGCCAGAGAAGCCTCCTTGCCAGCTAGGTCCATCCCGCGATCACGACAGAAGCCAGCCCGGTGGGGGCAGGAGCGCGGACCGGACCGCCGGCACGGAGGCACCTCCAAGATGCGAGGCACGGGCTGGGTGCGATCGCGTCACTCCGGGGACCGGCTGGCTGCTGCCGGGCACGCCCTCGGGGGAGGCTGCCCCGGCGCTCGCCTCCTGCCTACCCGCTGCCGCCAGGGCGCCCCTGGAGCTGCCGCGCCGTGCCCCTTCAGGCAACCTCCATTGCAAACGAGCGAAAGCGGCGCGGAGACGGAAGCGGGACGAGACGGTGCTGCTGCTCCGCGCAGGCGAGCTTGGGAGCGCGGCGGTAACAGCCTGAGTTGCTGCTGCTGGCCCCGGGCAGCCCCGGCGAGTGGCGCGATCGAGGCCCAGCTACATGCCGTGCGCGGCCGCCCTTCTGGCTGCTGCCCGCTGCAAGAGAAAGTCGGCAGGTCTGGGAGGCGAGCGGAGCGGAGACCCGGGGAGCCCTCGGCAGCTGCGCATGCGCCCCGCCTCCCACCTATGGCAGCCCCGCACCTCCGGCGGGCGGGCGGGGGGCAGGCGCGCCTTCCTCGGCCCGCCCGGCAGCCAGCACCTCCACGGCGCACCCCAGCGAGGCGCGGCAGCTGCGCGTTTCTGATCCAGAGTCGCCGCGGATCCCCGCGCACACACCCCCCCCCCCCGCCCACCCAAGCCGGGCGTCCAAGGTGCGCTCAGACTGGCTCACCGCGGACTGCTGTGCCACCCATCTGCGAGGTGTACTCTGGCGGGCTGCAAACCGCTGCCCGATGTCACCGGGCCACCCGGTCTATATGTCGTGCTCATCCTCACTGGGATCTTGTTTGCGCTATGGTTGGACGGGGTGGTGTCCGGTGTTTTTTTTTAAGTAATTAATATTCTGTGGCGTGACTTTGGTTCTTGGATTGTTGCCAACTTGGTCCTGGCAATGAGGATTGTCAAAGAGACCCACGATCCATTCCAATCCCAGCCACATTTGACGTTTCGCTACCACGGGTTTGTTATTTTCAAATTAAGGTGTACCTGGAACAACAATCAGTTCCAGCTTGTTGTAGTGGTTAAGAGAGGTGGACTCTAATCTGAAGAAGCGGGTTTGATTCCCTTCTTCTCCACATGAGCTACTGGCACTGATGCAGAGCATCGCAGTGTGATCCTCTGCTTTTCCACATGAACAGAGAGGAGTAATCTGTAGAACTGGGTTGGATGTCAATCCTGCACATGAAGCCTGCTGGGTGCCCTTGGAGTCTCTCAGATTTCTCTCAGCCTCGCCTACCTCACAAGGTGCTTGTTGTGAGCTGCTGGGCTCCTTAAATGGTGGGCAGGAAGTTGGGTTATAAAAGCAGTTTTTCTCTTCTGCTCTTCTTTGGGGTTGAGGGGCAGAATTTAATGCTGGTGTAGAATTTCCAGAGGCCAGGATTCCCGCGGTCTCGCATCATGGCAAACGGCGCCCCCCCCACTTACCCCAGCCCAGTGGTTTCGCTGCAAACTTACTGACCCTTTCCTACCCCTTACCCTTTTCCGAGAGTTGCTCATTACGAATCCCCAGCTCGGCGTGGCATCCCTGGCGCACCAGGACCCCCCCTCTGCACCAGGGTCATCAAAAGGCGCCCTTTGAAAGAGCGCCAGGAGTACCCTAGCGCTGAGGGGCGCAACAGCAGCAGCGTGGTGGCAGCTGCGCTGTCGACGCCCCTCTCGGTGGGAGAGTGCAGAGGGACCCAGTAGCGCGGGGCTTAAGGTAAAGTGGGGGGGGGGAAAGGAGCGTGGTTTCCTAATGACAGCAAGGAATTCTCCCCTGCTCAGGGGGGTTGCCTCTACCAGTCAAATGGGCCAGGGCGAGGCGCAGGTTTCAAGGGCACATCCAATTGTCTTGTGAAATGGGACAGATCCCCAGCAGATTGGCAGAGTTCTACCAATGCGTCCTGGGGCTCCTGGAAAACGGTGCTGAAGGTGAAATCTGATTGGCTGGAGGAAGCGGGATACGTTGATAAGCCCTGGCAGGCACCAAAGGTTTATGCAAGACTTATTTACCAAAGGTACGCAGGAGGCCCCAAGACACGTGTTACATGTACGAACAGCGGCTGGTTTTTAAAAAGGCGCAGCAATGATGAGTGGATCATCTCGCCAGCTTTATTTTTTAGCGTTATTTATTTGCCGAACCTCCCACTCCTTCGGATCCCCAGAGCCAATAATAACGAATGTCTTGATCAGAACTGCAGCGCTTGTTAGTGAACATCAATCCCGACACTTGGCACTCCTACCTTTTCTAGGATTTCCAAGGAGTGCATCTCTTGTAATGATCTTGGCAGGTATCGCGGGGCGGCACTTGGGCGACAACGGCCTTGGTGCACCGAAAGGAGCGCAACATCCATTCCTTTAGCGGCCCCCAGGAGCGCTCCATCCAACACCTCCACCCTGTACCCGAACTTGGCCCCAAGTTGCAGAATAGCACTGCAGGGTCGATGCAGAGCATTTAGACCACCCTCAGAGTGTATACCACATGAAGTGCAGTGTCACTGAAATACTCGGGCCTCTACTCCCGAGGTAAACGAACACAGAATCGTCCAGTGAGCATGGAAAACTCCCTTCCCTGATGTTTACCTCCTTTTCGTGACTGCGATCCTATAAACTCTTACGTGGGAATAAAGTCCCTGTCAAGCTGCCCTGCCTACCTTCCGGCAGACGCACTTGAGCTTGGGGTGAGATACACAGACACACACACACACACACACACACACAGAGAGAGAGAGAGAGAGAGAGAGAGAGAGAGAGAGAGAGAGAGAGA
>NC_059427.1:52948383-52966372 GCF_021028975.2 Sphaerodactylus townsendi | reverse complement strand
CGGGGGGTGGCGGCTGATTGTTTGAAGGGCGGCGCGGGGAGGGGGGGCGGCGGAGGCGAGCGAGCCGGAGGAGCCTTGGCTGGGGGCTCCGGCGCGGCGGGCCAGCAGCGGCAGCAGCAGCAGCTCCACTTATTCGGGCCCTTTTTGCACCATCCCCAAAGCATCCTATGTCAGCGCTGGCGCCAGCTGGACTCAGTTCAGTAGACATGAACTAGGGGCGACGCGCAGGCTAAGAACCTCCGCCCAGCCAATCAGCCGGCTCGGCGCCCAGCCCAGCCTCGCTATTGGCCCCGAGAAATAGGCATCCCCCTCGTTGACTCCAAACAGCCCAAAAGCGCCGAAGCCGCCAAAGACTCTTCCCCCCCCCCCTTTCCCCTTCCCCGCCTCCCACTCCATTCCACTCTCACGTTGCCTTTGCTACTTTTGCTCTGGGGGGGAGCCCTCCCTTCCCCCCACTCTCTCTCTCTCTCTCTCTCTCTCTCTCTCTCTCTCTCTCTCGGCGCTGGGTTCGACCTCTATCAGGTCGAACAGTATGCATTGGACAGTATGCATTGTACTGAATGCAAAACAAGCCCCTACCCGCGCGCACACACTACGAATGTGGGCACTAAATAATTGGAGGAGGGGATTTGACTGGGTGGGGGTAAAAAGAAGAGAAAATGAACAAATCATTGCCCGGGGTGGGGGAGCACTATGTAATGTCTAAACGAAGCCTGGACAGCTAGAATTTTAAACAAGAGCAAAACTGCTTCCATTTATTTGCTTCATGTATGTGTATTTGAAGAAAAACCTTTTTCAACCTCCTAGAGATTTTTTTAAAGCGCGCCTGCCTGTTTGCTTCCCCCTGCGTTTCAGTGATATGCTGCTTTTATTTTCAGTTAGCCATAACTGCAGTTCTGGGTTCGTTTGGTTTGGGTCACACTGACTTGTCTGCAAGTGAATGGAATTTCTGCCGAACAAAGGTGTTCAGGATCGGAACTTGGGATTTCCTTCACTGAAAATCAAGGCAGAGTGGTTTGTGTTAACGTACAGTTTACATGGTGCTTCAGTGGCGTGGGTCAAACTAACACGGTAACGCAATGAGTTATCAGTAGGTGGATTTCTTTCTTCTTTTAAAATGCCAAACAGTTTCTGCCCAAGGAAAATGACATTCCAAATAATTCCTAGTGGAAGTATCAGTCCTGCAACTATTGAACCCTTTACTCAGGAAGACTTCCTCCAGGGTGGTCTGAACATGTTTGCCTCAACGGAAGCCAGAGGAGGCGAGGAGATTTCCAAGGGCTGGAAGACCCCAAACAAGAACACTCATTCTTTATGTGATATAAAAATTATGCTGCAAGACAAAATTTAAAATCATATTTTTTTTAGAAAGAATTCTTTCTAAACTAACTGTTGCTAGTTTTTAAAAAAAACCTTTAAATTCCATTTCTGATTCAATGAAGTTGGCTACACTTTTGAGGCTCCTGCTTGAGCTGACTAACAAGGGAGTATTTCTATCGCTTGGTCAGCAACCTCTCTGACTGCCCTTCTAACATTTAACACATTGGGTGTGAGGAGAGAATTGGAGGATGAGGAATCTGTTTGATCCTCCAAACTCTAATCAATGTTCGTTAAGGTTTTTTAAAAATCAAATCTTTTTCACAATATAAAAGACAACATGAGTGGCCATATCCTTCCCTTGATCATGTACGGTTTTTTAAGTGTCTCGCTTATTGTCCAGGATAGGCTGGCAAACCCTCTTTCCCTGGAGAGTCAGGCTCTCTGCTGGGTTATTGGTGCCCACTATCTATGTTGCTAATATTAGCATTTGTTTTACAGTCTTGCTTCGCTTCTTTCCCGCTCCAGATCAAATGGCTAAATCCTTCTTTCAAATCCAAGACACTGAACAACCTAAACAAACCTCCGTCCCACCCCCTCCCCCCTTGTTTAAATTTTTTTAGCTTGTCCTGCACACATAACCTCTGGCCGTGATTTAGTGGACACCCATGACAAGAGCGAGGTGCCCTCTTCTCACACCATTACAGACTCCCCTTCCTCCCCCCCCCCAGATATTTAGAGGTGATCACAGTCCGCCTTCCTGATTAATTGCATGGGGTAGGAAGGTCCTTTGGGGTGTTTCCACCCCCACCCCTCTTTTAGTGACCAGCATGCCTTCAGGCTCACTCTGACTCTTATACCAATGAGCAGGTAGATGTAGAGATAGTCTTGCAGACTGCTCAGCAGAAGACACAGAATTCTGGCCCGGGAAACAACCCTTCTTGTCTTATGGAAGCTTTGCATTTTCAAGGAAAGTGCTGTTTTCCCATCTTCTTTAATGTAGGGGGTGGTAATTTATGTGGGGGTGGTAATTAGACCAAGTTCCTCCTTGCCTTTTATGAGCTATTCCCCCCCCCCCCAATTTGGAAAGGCACCTCAGACTGCTTTAAGGTTTATTGGCTGGCAAGGGATTCTCCCCCCTCCCCCCATGCCTTGACCTTGTAAATACCTTGTGATATTACAGGGAGCACCTGGAGGGGGGGGGGAGAGACCTTTTGTGAACAGATCTAACAAAAAGTGGCTCATCCAGAGGCAGAGATCAAGAAGTTGAGCGGCCCCCTGCCCTGCTCCTGCTCAGTGTGCAGTGCAATGCCAACCTAACCAGTGTGCTACACAATGCTAACCTAGCAGGTGAGATCTACTGAGTTCAGGGCTTACCCAATCTGAAGTAGACCCATGTCCTGGCATAAGGACCATAAATGCAGCCCCCTTTCTTCCAGGTTACTCTTCCTGGCTGAAAGCTCCCCTCCAACCCTCTTTCTGCTGACGTAGGTAGAGAAACTAGAATGAATGTCTACTTTTGTGGTGCAGAAAATAATTCCTTCGGGAGGGGGAAGAGATAGTTGCCTTCCCTCTCCTTTTAAATGCACCCCTTTGTTTCATACAGCTCAATCCTATGAGTGTTTGCTCAGAAATAAATTCTACTGAGTGCAGTAAAGTTAACTTTCAAGTAACATCTTGCTTAGTGTGTACGGCCTTAGAGTAAGATCTACTGAATTAAGTACAAAGAACTGATGTTCTAGTTTCTGTTTTCTTTAGGGAACAATTTATGTGTACTAGGACCTTCTTTTAAGATGTTTCTCAGTCTTATGCTCATTTTTATATCTTATTAAAAACTTTTATATCTTATTAAAAACTCAGACTGATTGAAAACTGGGAAGCGCTGGAAGTTCCCAGACCAACCCTGCTGCCTTCTTCGGGCGCCTCTCCCCGCCCCCTCTCCCCCTCCTTAGCATCCCATCAGACAGGCCTGGCGCAGACATCCAGGTTTGAACTGGTGCTGAGAGTGGCACGGGGTTGGCGCCTCTGGTTGGGTGCAGGCTGCAGTGCAGGCAAAAGAGCCTCCGACACAAACAGGGGTGCATCGCCCAGTTTAATTTTCCTCAAATCTTCACTAACTCCACGGGGTAGTGGGCAGCCCTGTCCCACACCCGCCCCTGCTCCTTCTTTCTGGGCCTTTTCATGTCCTTTAGCTGTGGTATAATTTTTTAAAATCTTTTGGGCCCTCCTGCCCTACATTTTGTTCTAAAACACGCTCAGCCAGACTGGATACTAATAGGCCTGAGCCGCTCCCCTTCCCCCCTCCAGAACCCTGAGCAAATTGCCAGCGTAGTTTAGCATAGGTGTTTTCTTTACATTTGAACAGAAGGTACAGCGAGATGCAAAATGTGCTTCACTTGAGGAACAGAAGCGTCATTTTCCCTATCTGGCTAAGATGCTGTTAATGAGAAACTCATCTAACGCCAGTCGAACTCAAAGCTCTTTCATCTTTGGATCTCTAAGAACACGCACGCAACAGGTTCCAATATAAACCGCACTTCTTATTCCCAGACTCCTTAAAGGACTTTCTACATTAAAAAAAACACTAAATGGCAAAAAAAGTATTTACTTCTCCAAGATACCAAATGTCATATTTTTTTCCATTGGGCTCTTGTCTACTTCCTGTAGTCAGGCGATAAGCTGCTTTGATCTGTACACGTTTATGCAGATGAATGATTAGGGAGAGAAAGAACTCTGCATTTAGTTGAGCAAGCAAACATTAGAAATATATAAACCAATCTTGCAAATGTGACTCCCATCTCCCCTCCATAATCCCAGCTATATGTATGTTTGTGTTCTTTTTGAAAGGTCAGAGCCTTAGCATTTGTTCAGAAAAGACGGAAGTGGGGTCAGTTCTTTATCCCACTCATGCTCCAAGGAGACCCAGCAAGACTGGTTTATTTCAAACAAGCAGCAAATCTCTCCTATGTTCACACACCAGCCTGCTCGATTGTCACGGGCATTAGCCTAGCTCTAAAAGGAGTTTTGTGGGAACCCCCCCCCCCATAATCTCAGTTTTCTTGGATCCAGGAAAATGGGGTGAATCCCAGGCCAAGATGTCAGATTGTTCAAAGCTTTCCTGGTGTCTCTTTTGCATTTCTAGTCTGGTTCCTAAGAAGAGCATCTCTAGCCAGCTGACCAGGGCACCCAGCAACCTCTAGCCTTTTCAAGCTGCCAGTTTTAAGACTGGAGGGCAAGTTAACTCCTAGTCAACTACTTTAGTAACTTTCAAGTGCCATGTTTCAGGTTTGCCTCTTAGGAAAAGCCTAACTCAGGAGAAAAGTGATGTGTGCGTGTGTTGAACAAATTAATGTAATGAAATCATGTTCCCTACATGTTCTTCCTTTCCATGAATGTGAAGTGCTTTTTCCCATGTTAAAAATATGATTTCAAATAAGATGCTGGTGTAACTTGCAATTCTGTGGATGGTCAGATGGAGTCATCCAGGTATATAAAATCCATAAGTAACAGAAAAGAGATCCCTCCAACTCCTGCATAGAAATTGATGGTTTAGGTCTGGGAAGAGAGTCAGAGTTGGGAATTGGGAGAGGGAAGATTCAGTGCTTGACCTGCATGTTATTAAGTTTCAGATAAGACAGCTTCCAGACACTGCAGATTGTATCATTTCTTGCACGGTGTCAGCTCTTCACCATTTTTTCGCACAAAGAATTCTGTGCACCCAGAAAGCCTGCTGTCTTACCAGCAGACTCGATTTAACAGACCCCCTCAATCCACCCACCCCCACTCATGCATGTGGCTTAGTTTGTCACTCCTGACGACTAGGGGCTCCAAGTATAGGGCTAGGTCCTCTGGAAAACAAGCTTGTGATTATTTACTGCAACACACACCGCACATTCTAAAGAATCCTAACTTCGATTGTCTCCGTTGGGGTGGGCGTTGGAGCAAACATCTCAAACCAGCTGTGAACCAGAGCCAGTGGTATCATTCCTAGAGTGCTGGGGGTATGAATTCCTCTGCACAGTTGCATGACATGACTTTGAGGTGTGGGAGATCAAATTGCATCATTGCTATTTGTGGATGGGTGGCGTGTGAAGCAGCAGTACCAGAGCATGAATGCTTGTTGCCCGGTGTGTGCGTGCGTGTGCTTGACAGAGAGGGGAGGGGGAGAGGCCTGCTTGTGTCATCGGGAAAGGGGAGCAATTCCACTCACCTTGGCCAAAAGTTTTTTTTGGGGGGGGAGGGATGGCAGGAGGCTCAGCCTCAGCATCCTCAGCAGGAATGCTCCTCTGATGGGCCCCCCTCAAACCCACCCACCCTGCGTGTGAGCTCCCTTTTTCTGGCGGGAGGCGGCTGGGTGGGAAGATTGACAGCCGGGTAATTGGGCAAGAGGAGGCTGCTGCTCCCCAGCCAGGCGGCCCAGTCACTGCGACGCCGGGGCCGTGACGTCACCCGCCGCTGCCAAATTCGCCAGGAAATGAACTTTTTAATAATAATAATCACCAGCATCATCATGGCGCGGGGAGGGGGGGAGAGAAAGGCGCCCCCACAGCTCCCAAGGGACTGGGGGGGGGGTCTTCTCCGCTCTGTCCCCCCAGGCCCCCGCCCCTTGCCCGCCTGTCACCTTCTTCCCACCCAGACAAAACAATCCCCGGTTGGAAAACAAGGCGGGCGGCCAGGCTGGGCGGGAAGGCGCACGCAGCCAGCCCAGCGCCCTTCCTCTCTGCCTCCCTCGCCCCCAAGTGGGCTGGCGGAGGGGAGGCCTCCTCGCTCTTGGCATCGTTTCCCCCGCTGCCAGTTCCAGGCTTCCTCCGGGGCCTGCTCCCGGGAGCCTCCCGCACGGCTCGTCTTGCTCGCTTTGGGGCGAGGAGGAGGAGGGACCCTTTTGCCAAACGGGGCGCCGCCGAGCAGAAAGGCCTGCCCGTTCCGAGGAGCCCCAGCCTGCTGTGTGGCAGGCCGCCTGGCCTCGCTTAGCGGGTCTACCGCGGCAGGACTCCCGCAGGAAGGCGGCATCGCGGCCCCGCACCTGGGAGGTCTGGGTCTCCCGAGCGCCCCTGACCCGTCCGAGGTGAATGCGCGCCCGGGGAAATGGCCTGGGGGACAGGCAGGGGCACTTCCCTGCAGGCCCCAGTGGCGGCCCGGCTTGCCAGAGGCTTCCCCCTCCCTGGGCCCGCCGTCACCTGGTTGCTTTGTTGGGGGGGGGGTGGCTGCTTCCCCTGATCTCTGGCACCCTCAGCCACCGACACTTCAGGCACTTTGTCTAAGCCACACAGCAAATGCAACTCTTGCTCAATTCTTCCACAACGTTTAACTTCCCGGGTAACACTGGGGGGGGGGGGGGGGCCAGCTAGGAAGCGCCAATCTCACGGCCACAAAACTCCAGGGACCGAGTCAGAAATCCCCTCCCTGGAAGACGGAGAAGGCCCAGATAGCCAGCAAAACCAAGGGCGTCGGAAGGCAGTTCGGGGTCAAGGTAGCTGCAGACATTACAATCTACCCCAACTTCATCTTTGAAAGAGCTTCCACCAGACCTGGTGAGAGACGGACTGGGGGGGGGGGGGTTGAAGAGAGGGTAACCTTTGATCTTGCCAGGTTTGCCCCTATTTCATTTTATTTTTGCCTGCACGACGAAACGAGATTTCAAATAACCTTGGCTACGCTAGAACGGTTTCTTCTCGAGATCAAATGAAAATATATAAAAACATTTATTCCCAGGATAATCGCAAAGACAGGAATAAATCCTAACCCCTAGGAAAACTTTACGTAGCCCCCCCCCCCCCCCCCCCGAACCTTATTCCAGCTTTTTCAGGCTAGACGCTTAAGGACAACAACGAAAAGATTAATGGCGCGTGGTTTTAATCCTTGTATCCCTTGCTCACTGGAAGTTGCAAACATCCCACCAACCAAAATCTAGAGACCCTCCTCTGCAACACGCGGGGCTGTTGTTGTCGTTCCTCCCCCTGTTTAGACCAGCATAAAAGCATTCGTAATGATTTCCTGTGAATTAATATCATTGTTTTAATTATTGCCCTTGCCCACATCCAGCAAGACCACGGGGTTTCCTTCTTTCTTTTTTCTTTCTTTTTGGAGGGGGGGGGGGAGCTGTTTGTTTTAGACAGGTGATAAAATCGCAGTTAACGAGCTGATAATTCGCCCTTGTTTGTTTTAAAAGACAAATGGTAAAGATTAATCGAGGGGCTTGATTTATGGAGTGAGAGGGAGAGACCCCAAGGCTGCCCGGGAAACTCCCCTGTAGCCCCGCGTGTCAGGTTACGGCGCAGCCGGCTCCTAGCGCTGCCCTAGCGCGGACCGGCCGGTCTGCCCCTTCTAAGGCTGCTGCTGAGCCGTAGGGTCCGTGGTAGGGCACTGGACCGCAAAGCCACTCCAACGACCTGCACTCGGCCACAAATGAAAACACAGCACCCGTGCAAAAAAAAAAAGAGGGGGGGGGGATAAAATAAAATGCTGTTTGTTTTTTTTAATCCGTATACGTTTGCCCACCGTTTAGCAATCTGGAATTCTTGCCGTGCTCACAATCTTTGGCCTTTTTTGCAGCTATATTCGCTTGGCGCATAAGCTCTCCAGGCGAGCCGCACCTTCCCTTTCCCCGGAGACTCGGCTTCTCTGCTTTGTTATTAACGCCCAGCGTCGGCATTGCTAATATTAGGGTTTTATTATTAGCCCTTGTTTAGGAGCCTGGCATAAGAACGCGGGCCTCCTTCTTGCCTGCTCCACAGCAAACGTCTAGATCCTTCCTGCAAATCGAGACGTTGATGAGCCTAAATACAATCTTTTCTCACTGCCTCTCCCCCCTCCTCCAATATTGTTTGTCCTGTACAAATAACCTCTCCAAGCGATTTAATTGTGGGGGAGGGAGGGTGGGGGTTGCTCTGGATTCTTCCTAGCAGAGAAAAGGCGAAGGCGCCTACCGTTTTTGCAATTGCAGATGACTCCCCCTGATATTTAAAAGAGATCAGATTCTCTCCCCCTCCCCAGTTGTAGAGAGGAAGCCCCTCTGAACTTGTTCCCAGTCATCTGCGTGCTCCTTTGTAAATCCTCTGAGCAGCCCCGCTGTTTATGGGGTGGGCTTGTTATGAAATGCCTCGCTGCAAACGAGGGAGCCCAAGAGCGGGGCGTGCGCGCCGGGTGGGGGTGCCCCCGGATTTCATTAATTCTCTCATCGGAACATAAACGAACCCGCACGAGGGCCGCGGGTGAAGCAGCTTAGCTAATTTTCTGGGGCTGAGATTCAACCCGCTTCACACGGCTGGTTAAACAACTATTCTGTCAATTTTATTAAAGTCCTCTCTGGAGAGCGCGTCTGCTTGAATGGGCGACAGAGTGCAGCGCGGCCGCAGCCAGCCCTGAAATCTCGACGCGTGCCCGAAGGAGCATCCCGCTTCGTCTTCTTCCTCCAAAACTCCACGGCTGCACCCTGGCCGGAGATACTGTGGTAGCCCACTGTGCAGAATGGGTCCCTAAAGCGTGGCTGAATTGGGCTGAATGCTCAGTGTGTTGATGGGACCGAGAATTGACAAGGTATCCTGGCAGATTTATCTTTGACAACGCAGAAAAGCCTTTTGAGCCGCCAAGAAATTTGCTCTCCAAAAATTATCTCTATTAATAAGACTGGGCCTCCTTCCCCCCCCCGCCCCCCCCCCCTCTTTTGAATTCTAACATGCTACCTAAATACATTTTATTTGCTTATAATATTTATTCCAGAGGGAATAGGGAAATCCCCGTTGCACATTTGACTGTTTTAATTTGACGGACAGATGATGATGCCACACTTTGGAGGTGAACAACCCCCTACACCCGATCGCGCGTTCACGTGTGCCCGTGTACGCACACAGATCTTTTCAGGACAGATGAGTTGGCTGCGCCTTTCGAAATGGGCAGGCACCTGTGTCTCCGTTAAAGGGGGGGGGATCCCCGAACCCCATCGCCAACAGACATAACAAAGGCTGTTTATTTACACCCGCTGGATTTTGCACCCACCCCTCCCCCCACCGCCTTTTTCAAATCGGAGACCCATTTATCTCCAATGGAGAGACGTGTTTAAAAGAAGTGATGAAGCCTCTGAGATCACAAGACCTGATCCCAGAGAGCATCGGTCGATAGCCAAGGTGCAGAAGCCCAGCCGCCGGGTCCACACACGTGCACAAGCCTCGCCCTCCTCGGTCTGTCCTGGCCCAAAATAGCGCTCTCCTCCTTGGCCTTTTCGGGTCTCCTCTCGGGCAAGAGACCCTCCACCCACCCCGGCCTGGTGAGAAATCTTGCATGCCAGTCGCCCGATCGAGATCTTGCATCTCCTCCTAAGTCAGACTTCGGAATGGTAGTAGGCACGCAAATACAAAGGGTCCGTCACTGGCGTCTTCCTGACACTCCCTGGTGGGAAGGGGGGAAATGCTGCTCAGCCTTCCCAGCGCTGCGAACTTCCTGGCCTCCTCCCCCCGTTCCCGACCGCTGCTGGACCCGGTTGGAAAGGCAGGCAGACCCCCTTCCTCCCGCTGGGCTCTTTGTCTGCTGATCCAGAGGGCCAGCCACAAAGAAGGTCACCGGCGAATCTCCTGGCTTTCGCATCCCTCCACCCACCCTCGGTTCCGAAGACCCAGCCAGCCTTCTTCTTTCCCACCTCTGCTTTCTGCTCCAGCCGCCGCCTTCCCTCTGCGCGGCCTCCCCAAGGACAAAGAGTCTGGTGGTGGCACCTTGAAGGCAAACCCGTTTCTGGCGGCCCCAAGAAATGCCCCCCTCTCGCCGATCCCCCGCCCCCGCACGCCCGACCCGGAGGAGAACTGCGACCAGGCGAGCAAAGGAGGACCTCAGCGAGGGCAGGAGCGTTGCTTCTGCCCGGGTCTCTCGGAGATACTCACCGCAGCGCTCAACGAGGGTGGACTCCTCGCGGGACTGCCGCTGCAGGAGGGCACCGGGGGCAGCTTCTCTGGGCAGCAGCATCGGCAGAAGGGAGAGAGCCCGGCGGCGGCGGGGGAAAGGGACCGGTTGTGATCTGGGGGCGATCCTGGGGTTGAGCGGGTGGCCGAGCTGCCTGCGCCGCAGCCCCCTCGCGTCTTCCCACCAGCGGGCCAAGTTAGGTACAGCAATGGAAACACACGTACAACTAGTGGCGTCAGACCCGCTCTCTCTCTCTCGCTCTCTCCCCCCACCCACCCACCCCCCCCCGCCTCTCTCTCTTTCTCTCTCGCTGTGTCCTCGCTGTGTCTTCCGGGTTGGCTGTCCAGGCCAGCAACCGACCCCCCCCCCCCGGCAAGGCTCCTGCTGCAGCCGCAGGTACAGGCGATGGGGCCAGTGGAATTGGTCCACTTCTACTGTCCTGGTATAAACTGGTATTTTGGGGGGAAGCATTTCCCTCATAAAGACCACTCTCACTTTCTCCTCGGGTGTCAGCCTTTTAAATAAACCCCCGCTCCGTGTTTCTTGAAGCTGACTCTGAAGCCAGATGGGGGGGGGCTTGCGTCGACTGGGGGGGAGGTTAGATCAGAGGGATCGTCTTTTGAACCACGTTTGGCTGCCTTTTGTGGTCTCTGGATCTTGGCCACTTTGGCACAGGGCTCTGATTTAAACTTCTGGCCCTTCTCTCCCCTTCCACAAAACCCTCTCGAACAGACCAGGCAGAGCCAGGCCTCCTCCAGGTGATGCCGGGGGGGGGGGGGGGGCAGAGTGGCTGGCACTTCCGTAGGGAAAAGAGCCTCGGACATACACAGAAAAGCCCCCCATTCAGCTATTATTTTCCCCCTCCTCCTTTTTTTTGGGGGGGGGGGTTTGAGAGAATTTTGCAAATTCTCCCTAACCACCCAGCCTGCCCGCTTCTTCCTCGGCCTCTCTTGTTGGTCTGCTCTGGCGGGGTTGTAACCATTTCTCTTTTTAAATGCACGCAGTCCTACCAGTGCATTTGAAATTATGGAAAACGACCGCATCGACTCTAAACTCTGATGTTTCACCTGAGTAGTATTAAGATGGTGAAGAAGAAAAAAAGTCGATTTGGGAAACTGAACCGATGGTGAAAGAAAGAAAGAAAGAAAGAAAGAAAGAAAGAAAAGAAAGAAAGAAAGAAAGAAAGAAAGAAAGAAAGAAAGAAAGAAAGAAAGAAAGAAAGAAAGAAAGAAGCATCCTATAGCTTCTCCCACCTTATAATTTGCATTTCACGTTCCCCTCATTTGAGACAGCTACTCATTTGCTTCACTGCTCTTAACTATTCTATCTCGCCTTTAAAAAAAACCTGCCCACAGATGCACCTGACAGCTTGTAAATGAATTTTGTTAACCTGCAATTTGTCAGTCACTAAGTAGCAGCCCCCCCTGCCTCCTCCCCACCTTTCTGTTTCCTCTGACACCAGTTTTTGAATCAAAGACGAATATGTCCTGTATCCATTATTCCCAAGTCACACGGCCTCCGCTGGAAACCGCTGGATGCAGAAAGGCACAGAGATGCCCGCCGAGGATGCCTTCCATTGTTGCCATTACATCGTACCAGCCGGCAAACGGTTTCTTTATAGGGGAGGATTCCAGCACAAGGTTTACTTAGAAGTAAGACCCATTGTATTCTAAGGGATTTACACCCAAGTAAGTGACTGCTTGGTAGCCTTTCCCATGCAAAATTCTTACTTTTTTTCTCAAGAAAAATATCGGAGTCGAGACAGCAGGAATGAACCAGGCGGAACAAAAATGAAAGTCCGGAAAGGATCAGAGCTAGCCGCCGCCGCCGCCGCCCCCCCCCCCCCAAAGATGCAGGTTACTTCCCATAAATACTCGTTAGAATTAATTCAATGATGAGTGAAGGGTTCTGCCAGGGAAAGTAACAGAAAACTGGGAGCCCCCTTGCCCCATGAATCAAGGAAGACACCCCTGGAGTCTTGGACATTTCAGTGGGGGAAATCGAAGTCGAAATCGATTCAGCCAGTGCTGAGCTTCTTCCTTACATTTTGAAAATCTGAGCCATTTTGGGGCCTGCATTTAACACGGCTGTTTGCTATGCCACAGTTAAATTTCCTCGAAGCGAGAAGGTTATTGTTAGGGTCACCTATCTTTCGTGCGCTTAGAGGACAGTGGCGACCTCTTAAAACGACAGCGCGCAGAGGCGGGTTTGTCTGCTCCGGTTTCAAGCCCGCGCGGGACGCCTCAAATTTTCAGACCCCCTTCTCTTGAGCAACGACGCCGGGAGACCCCTTCGAAGTGGCACTCATCAAGGGGGGTGGGGTCCCTGGTCTGAATTGTTCCTGGTCTTGCAGAGGTTTTTTGTTTTGTTTGTTTCTTGAAGGCACCCTTCTCAAAAAACCTCTCCCTGTTCTTCCCAGCGATCCTGCCCAGGTTGGGGGGGGGGGGGGGCCCCGTCTCCGCGGGAGAGAAGAAAACGGCATTATTTTTTAAAGCTGCCCTTGAGGGGAGGGGGGAACCGGGGCTGGTGGGGAGAGGGCGGGTTGCCCGGGCCGGCCTCGTTTTAACACATGCAAAGCTGCGTAAATCTCCTGCACGGGACTGGGACTCCCCAGGCAGGCAGGTGCAGCGGGAGCCGCGCGCGAAAGGGGCTCCGCGGAGCTGCGGGCGCGCGGGGGGGGGGGGTGTTTCCAAAGGGGAGGCGACCCCGCAAAAAGGAGCAGCGGAGAACCCTCGCCCGGATTAGGCACAAATCTCCGAACAATGGAGGAGGCGGCGGCAGAGGAAGCCGCGGTCGGGAGCAGCCTTTTGAGCGCTTTCTCTTCCTCTCTTCACTGCTGCGTGCGTGTTTTCCCTTCCCAGAGTGGGAGGTGGGGCAGCTTTTTGCTAAAAGCTCCCTCAAGAGACTTGGGGCCTCCTCTCCAGAAGACGGCGTGGCTTTGTGATCTGTTCTGCCTGTTTGGCTTCCTTTGCCTGGCTTGCCCAGCTAAACCCGTCCCCAAGTAACTAAGGTCGCCCTGCTTGTGGAGGCCTGGTAGGGTGGCAGAGGTGGCAGAGGTGGTGGTTTGCCGTGCACCCACCCTGGCATGCCTCGGCGGTCTCCCAACAATAAACCAAGCAGGGCCGATCCAGCTTCAGCCTTGGAGATTGAGGAGATTCCAGCCAGCCTCAGCCACCCATGGCAGGAAACGGCGCATAGTATTTCTGCTATCACAATATCCCTTTCTATCTCTCTGACCCTTTGAGGGTGGGAGCGATTTTCCCCACTCCAGTCCCAGAACGCGGTGAGGGCCATTTTAGCAAGCGAGGTTGTTTACAGAGGTGTGCAAGTTGGAATTTAGGAGCGGCGTTTCCCCGCCTGCTGCTGAAGGTCTGGGTGAACGAGCCATCCCGGCTCGCAGGCGGCTCTAGCCAGGCCTGGAGCTGCTCCTATCTGCTCACCTTGAATCGTGCAGACGACCCTGGGGATGACCAGCCTCTCCTTCCCGACCTCCTTTGAAGGGATGTCACCATTTGGCACCCCACCCCTCCAGAACTGGACTCTTGTTCTACTTCCATGCTAGAAATGCAGCACCTCTGCCTTCCTACACCACTGCAGATGCACACCTATTCATAGGGTGATTACAGATTTCCAGGGTTACCTTGAGAGATCCCCCTGCAATTGATCCGCCCTTTGGAGACAGGGAACCTTCCCACGCCGGAAACCACTTTCAGTTCTCTAGCCTGGGACCCTTTTTTTTCTTTTCTAGGGGGGAGAAATAAAACAGCATCGCCCACCGATCCCCTGTAAGCAGACCACGGCCAAAGTTACTGCAAAGGCCCATCCGACCTTTTCTCCCTTGGCTCCTTCCCCGCGCCCCACACCTGTCCAGCTGCCAGAGGGCCTTCGCCACTCCTTAAAAAAAGACATGTCCCTTCAAATCTGCAACCCCCAAATGTGTTTCTGGTCTTCCATTAAGGCAAGTGGGACGCCCAGGAGAAAACAGGAGGGCCGTCCTTGGCTAACCAACAAAGCGCGCACTGCTGCCGCTGCCGCCGGAGTCCCTCCAGGTGCAGTGGGCAGGGCATCTCTTCAGCAGCAGCCGGTTTCCAGCCCCCCTTGGCACTGCCGGGAAGGGAAGTGCCTCGCCCCCCTGCCCCGCCGTCCACCTTGCCAGGATCGCCTCCCCCCCCCCCTCCTGGCTCCTTCGGTGCATCAGCCTCTTCTTACCTTTTCTCCTTGTGCAGCTGTCCTGCCCGCTGGCTTCTCTCTGTGGTCCTGGAGCCTTGATTCCCTGCGGGGACGTCTGAAAAAGGGGGGTGGCGGGGGGGGGGGGGGCGGGGGGGCGCTCCGGGCGTCCTCAGGTGCGGCCTGGGCGGGAGGCGGCGCGGGCTGGAGCGGGCCGGGCTTTGCAGCTGGCACATCTGGAGTTAGCTGAGCGCGGACCACCCTTTCTGCCTGTGCCCCGGCGCTGCCTCGGGTGGATCTAGCACTGAAGAGGAGCTGCCAGGGGGGCCCGGCGGCTGATGAATGGGCAGGAGGCAGCGCTAGCCAGCCAGGCCAGCCAGCCAGCCAAAGGAAAGGGCTATGAGGGAGGTGGGAGGCTGCCTCAACCTGGGCAGCAAATTTCAGTTTCTCCCTCTCTCCTCCTCCCCTCCCCTCCCCTCCCTCCCTCTGTCTCCCCGCCTCCTCTCCTGCATTCAAAGATGGCACAAGTGAGCCAGTGTGTGTATTTATGTACATAATAAGGCAGCTCGTCCCCTCGCCTTCATTTCCACTATTGGTCAGCTGTCTGTGGCCAAGCACATCACATTGTCTGTGGCTTGCACCTTTTGTTGCGTGTTCTGGGCTCAGGTGACGTGCGGACTTTGACTTTCTTTAAGTATTTCTTCTGTAAGGAACTGAGATTATACCCCATGGCCCAGTATGCAGAAAGGCGGGCGACCCAAAGGCCCCAGAAGCGGCGACTCCCAGCGCAAAGTCTGGCCGGACAGCCACCCATCCACCCACTCACCCACCCCGGCCCTCCCAGCCAGCCTCACCCACCCAAGACCTCTTTCCACCCCCCACCCCCCGCCGCCGCCCATTGAGTTAAAGATGTCCACAGTTCCACCCTGCGGGGGGGGGGGGGGGGGGGTAAAAAGCCCTCCTCAACAGAAGCCCCTCTCTTGGTAGATCACTTTTCCCCCCCCCCCCCCTTCTTTGGGACTGTTCATGAGTTCCTCTACGGAGTGTGTAAGGAAGGTAGGGAAAGGAGGATAGCCCGCCAGCCATTGCTGAAAGGAAGGGAAAAGATAATGGGGAGGAAGGGGGGAATCTTGAAATCCATAAATTCTTGGGCCATTAGGCAAGTCAGCCGGAACTAATCGGCTGGGAGATGTTTGCGAGCCCAAGACGCCGCCGCCTCGCCTGCAAAGGTGGACGAAATCGTTCATGTGCTTTATCTTCTGGCTGGGCTATAAAACCAGGCCCGGTGTGCTCAGGTGAGACCGTGTGTGTGTGTGTGTGTGTGCGCGTGCCTGTTTGTGTGTGTGTGTGTTTAATTCCTTCACATTCACACGTTCCTCATTTCATCTACCCCCCCCCCCCCCCCAAAAAAAAAACCCAGATCGAAGCCACCCAAAATCCCACACACACACTAATTTCACAGCACGGAACATCTTTTGCTGCAAAGGAAAAATCGAATCGGACCTGGGACCGGGAAGAGTTTCTTCCTAATCATATTAAGGAGGGACCTTCGCCTTGCAGAGCAAGCCAGGGGCCCAACGGGGCCGCCCTAAAGACGCTTCCCTGGGAATAAGCCCCACAGGAGTAGGACTCTGGGCAGACCTCTCAGGCTTGCTCTCGAACAGTCCAGACCCTTACCCGGTTTCCTCGGGAGGAAGCCCCACTGATTTCAGAGGGATTCCCTTCCAAGTCTACCAGTTCGGGTCCGCAGCCCCGCGCGCCACATCCCTTTCCCTGGGACCGAAGGCTTTTCCGGACGGTTCCGGCTACCTTCAATCTAAAGAAGCATCTCTAAACGCCTTTATGCGCATCCTCACGAGCGGGAAAACTCCGCAAACGTGTTAAAAGAAAAAAGGAAGGAGGGTTCAATGGGGAAAAAAAAGAATTATCATCATAATGGTATGTGGGGGTTACTTAAAAAAATACACCCGTGAGCAACGACCAAAAAGAAAAAAGAAAGAAAGAAATCCTATTTTGCTGGCATTTTCTGTCTGTCTTTGTGATACGGTTCAGGAGGGGAAAGGGCCCCTTGATAGGCGGCAGATAATTCTTATCAGTCCGAAGCAGCCCATTGCCCAAGAAACTGGTTTAATTACCCTCCTCGTTCTAGCAGATGAGATACATAACCAGATTTATGCACGGGCGGTGGAAATGCCCCGCTTGCAATTCCAGGTACTGGAATCCGAAGGAAGGCAAAGGGCCCGGGTGGAAATAAAAAATAATAATGAACATTCAGCTGGAAAACGGAATGATCTCCACAACCGGCGGGCGGGACGGCCTGGCCGCTCCAGGGGGTGGGGGGCTTGAATTTAGCCTGGGGACTTGAATTTAGCCTGCTGGAGATTATATATCATAATATATTTCTAGATATAACGTTTTTATTTATATATACAGAGAGAGAGAGAACGCGACGGCTGCTCCCTGATTGTTATTTATTTATGCGTTTATTTCTCCCTAGTCCGGTCCGCCTCTTCGGTTTCTCTACTCGGGACTGGAAGTTTTTCTGGCGACTTTACATATCCAGGGCTGGCCAGAAGCGGCTTTAGAGGAACACCACCCCCACCCCCTCCCCAGCTTCCCCACAGTCACCCCCACTTTCCACCTCTCATCCCTTTGTGCATGCTCTGAATTCTCCCTTATTAGGGTCCGGTGATGTTTCACTCTCCCTCACTGCCGCGGTTGGGCTCCCTACTGAAGATGTCATCTTTAAAGTCTGAAAGAGAGAGGGGGGGGGGGGGAGAAGAAAGGCGACCCCCCACTCGCCCCGGCTTCTTGCAGAGTAACAATCATATTCTACATATTGAAAAATGTGATAGATGCCGAATAGCGAAGACCTTTAAGGGGAAAGAAAAAGGCGGCCCAACCTTTTCAGTGCTGACTTCTTTTTAACAAGGTATTGGGAGGGTTCGGGCGAGGAATTATATGTATAAAAGAAGCCGGCGCCCCCGGAAGGCTGGAGAATGCGGGGCTCTGCGGCTCTCCAGGTTCTCCCTTATTATGACTATCCAGGAGTAATTTTTCATCTCTGCTAGCTAATCTTTGTTCCTTGTGAAGATAATGAATAGTCCAATCCTTATCTCCCGAGCTCCTGGAGGCTGCAGGAGAATGGGGTTGAACAGGGTTGAAAATTGGTTCCAAAGTGCTGCTGAATAAATGCTGTTCCTTATCTCTGGCTTCCAGATTATCGGGACCCTTTCAAAACTCGCACAACAAATACACCCACCGCCATCTAATGCATCATTTACCAGAGCAGATCCCCGCGCGTTTGATCGGCAGATAGGCACGGGGGGGGGGAGGCTGGGGGGGGGGGTAAGCAGAGAGGAGGGGGCCGGGAGGAAGAGGGGGAAATCCATCGGGGGTGGACGCGTGGCTTGCACTAATCGCGTGCATAAATTGTGGCTCCGCTCGACGAAGCGCGTGTGGGTGCTTTGCGCCTGGCGCTGAAGAGCGGGCACCGCACCTGTGCGGGGATGAGGTCAGATCCTGACGTGGACACCGTTTAGCAGGATCCCCTAAGTCCGCTGGGGGGGTGGGAGGTGATAAGACAGGGCAAATATCCCCTTAACAGCGGGGAAGG
>NC_059427.1:52930404-52948290 GCF_021028975.2 Sphaerodactylus townsendi | reverse complement strand
CGCTGTTAAGGGGATATTTGCCCTGTCTTATCACCTCCCACCCCCCCCAGCGGACTTAGGGGATCCTGCTAAACGGTGTCCACGTCAGGATCTGACCTCATCCCCGCACAGGTGCGGTGCCCGCTCTTCAGCGCCAGGCGCAAAGCACCCACACGCGCTTCGTCGAGCGGAGCCACAATTTATGCACGCGATTAGTGCAAGCCACGCGTCCACCCCCGATGGATTTCCCCCCCTTCCTCCCGCCCCCCCCCCCTCTGCTTCCCCCCCCCCCCAGCCCCCCCCCCCCCGTGCCTATCTGCCGATCAAACGCGCGGGGATCTGCTCTGGTAAATGATGCATTAGATGGCGGTGGGTGTATTTGTTGTGCGAGTTTTGAAAGGGTCCCGATAATCTGGAAGCCAGAGATAAGGAACAGCATTTATTCAGCAGCACTTTGGAACCAATTTTCAACCCTGTTCAACCCCATTCTCCTGCAGCCTCCAGGAGCTCGGGAGATAAGGATTGGACTATTCATTATCTTCACAAGGAACAAAGATTAGCTAGCAGAGATGAAAAATTACTCCTGGATAGTCATAATAAGGGAGAACCTGGAGAGCCGCAGAGCCCCGCATTCTCCAGCCTTCCGGGGGCGCCGGCTTCTTTTATACATATAATTCCTCGCCCGAACCCTCCCAATACCTCGTTAAAAAGAAGTCAGCACTGAAAAGGTTGGGCCGCCTTTTTCTTTCCCCTTAAAGGTCTTCGCTATTCGGCATCTATCACATTTTTCAATATGTAGAATATGATTGTTACTCTGCAAGAAGCCGGGGCGAGTGGGGGGTCGCCTTTCTTCTCCCCCCCCCCCCCTCTCTCTTTCAGACTTTAAAGATGACATCTTCAGTAGGGAGCCCAACCGCGGCAGTGAGGGAGAGTGAAACATCACCGGACCCTAATAAGGGAGAATTCAGAGCATGCACAAAGGGATGAGAGGTGGAAAGTGGGGGTGACTGTGGGGAAGCTGGGGAGGGGGTGGGGGTGGTGTTCCTCTAAAGCCGCTTCTGGCCAGCCCTGGATATGTAAAGTCGCCAGAAAAACTTCCAGTCCCGAGTAGAGAAACCGAAGAGGCGGACCGGACTAGGGAGAAAT
Organism: Sphaerodactylus townsendi; assembly: GCF_021028975.2. NCBI lineage: Eukaryota > Metazoa > Chordata > Lepidosauria > Squamata > Sphaerodactylidae > Sphaerodactylus > Sphaerodactylus townsendi. The sequence continues at coordinate 52,947,165 of NC_059427.1, read as the reverse complement.
AAACGCATAAATAAATAACAATCAGGGAGCAGCCGTCGCGTTCTCTCTCTCTCTGTATATATAAATAAAAACGTTATATCTAGAAATATATTATGATATATAATCTCCAGCAGGCTAAATTCAAGTCCCCAGGCTAAATTCAAGCCCCCCACCCCCTGGAGCGGCCAGGCCGTCCCGCCCGCCGGTTGTGGAGATCATTCCGTTTTCCAGCTGAATGTTCATTATTATTTTTTATTTCCACCCGGGCCCTTTGCCTTCCTTCGGATTCCAGTACCTGGAATTGCAAGCGGGGCATTTCCACCGCCCGTGCATAAATCTGGTTATGTATCTCATCTGCTAGAACGAGGAGGGTAATTAAACCAGTTTCTTGGGCAATGGGCTGCTTCGGACTGATAAGAATTATCTGCCGCCTATCAAGGGGCCCTTTCCCCTCCTGAACCGTATCACAAAGACAGACAGAAATGCCAGCAAAATAGGATTTCTTTCTTTCTTTTTTCTTTTTGGTCGTTGCTCACGGGTGTATTTTTTTAAGTAACCCCCACATACCATTATGATGATAATTCTTTTTTTTCCCCATTGAACCCTCCTTCCTTTTTTCTTTTAACACGTTTGCGGAGTTTTCCCGCTCGTGAGGATGCGCATAAAGGCGTTTAGAGATGCTTCTTTAGATTGAAGGTAGCCGGAACCGTCCGGAAAAGCCTTCGGTCCCAGGGAAAGGGATGTGGCGCGCGGGGCTGCGGACCCGAACTGGTAGACTTGGAAGGGAATCCCTCTGAAATCAGTGGGGCTTCCTCCCGAGGAAACCGGGTAAGGGTCTGGACTGTTCGAGAGCAAGCCTGAGAGGTCTGCCCAGAGTCCTACTCCTGTGGGGCTTATTCCCAGGGAAGCGTCTTTAGGGCGGCCCCGTTGGGCCCCTGGCTTGCTCTGCAAGGCGAAGGTCCCTCCTTAATATGATTAGGAAGAAACTCTTCCCGGTCCCAGGTCCGATTCGATTTTTCCTTTGCAGCAAAAGATGTTCCGTGCTGTGAAATTAGTGTGTGTGTGGGATTTTGGGTGGCTTCGATCTGGGTTTTTTTTTTGGGGGGGGGGGGGGGGGTAGATGAAATGAGGAACGTGTGAATGTGAAGGAATTAAACACACACACACACAAACAGGCACGCGCACACACACACACACACACACGGTCTCACCTGAGCACACCGGGCCTGGTTTTATAGCCCAGCCAGAAGATAAAGCACATGAACGATTTCGTCCACCTTTGCAGGCGAGGCGGCGGCGTCTTGGGCTCGCAAACATCTCCCAGCCGATTAGTTCCGGCTGACTTGCCTAATGGCCCAAGAATTTATGGATTTCAAGATTCCCCCCTTCCTCCCCATTATCTTTTCCCTTCCTTTCAGCAATGGCTGGCGGGCTATCCTCCTTTCCCTACCTTCCTTACACACTCCGTAGAGGAACTCATGAACAGTCCCAAAGAAGGGGGGGGGGGGAGAAAAGTGATCTACCAAGAGAGGGTCTTCTGTTGAGGAGGTCTTTTTACCGCCCCCCCCCCCCCGCAGGGTGGAACTGTGGACATCTTTAACTCAATGGGCGGCGGCGGGGGGTGGGGGGTGGAAAGAGGTCTTGGGTGGGTGAGGCTGGCTGGGAGGGCCGGGGTGGGTGAGTGGGTGGATGGGTGGCTGTCCGGCCAGACTTTGCGCTGGGAGTCGCCGCTTCTGGGGCCTTTGGGTCGCCCGCCTTTCCATGCTGGGCCGTAGGTATAATCTCAGTTCCTTGGAAAATATGAAAGTCAAGTCGCGTCGCCTGTGACAGGGAACGCAACAAAAGGTGCAAGCCGCAGACAATGTGATGTGCTTGTACAGATATTGTAATGATGCAAATGAAGGCGAGGGGACGAGCTGCCTTATTATGTACATAAATACACACTGGCTCGCCGTGCCATCTTTGAATGCAGGAGAGGAGGCGGGAGACAGAGGAGGGGAGGGGAGGGGAGGGGAGGGGGAGAGAGGGAGAAACTGAAATTTGCTGCCAGGTTGAGGCAGCCTCCCTCCTCCTTGGCAGCCCCGCTCGCTGGCTGGCTGGCTGGCTGGCTGGCTGGCGCTGCCTCCTGCCCATTCATCAGCCGCCGGGCCCCCCTGGCGGCTCCTCTTGATTCAGATCCACCCGAGGCAGCGCCGGGGCACAGGCGAAAGGGTGGTCGCGCTCAGCAACTCCAGATGTGCCAGCTGCAAAGCCCGGCCGCTCCAGCCCGCGCCGCCTCCTGCCCAGGCAGCACCTGAGGACGCCCGGAGCGCCCCCCCGCCCCCCCCCCCAGCCACCGCCTTTTTACAGACGTCCCCGCAGGAATCAAGGCTCCAGGACCGCAGAGAGAAGCCAGCGGGCAGGACAGCTGCTGGGGAGAAAAGGTAAGAAGAGGCTGATGCACCGAAGGAGCCAGGAGGGGGGGGGGGAGGCGATCCTGGCAAGGTGGACGGCGGGGCAGGGGGCAGGGGGCACTTTTCCTTCCCGGCAGTGCCAAGGGGGCTGAGCCGGCTGCTGAAAGAGATGCCCTCCCCACTGCACCTGGAGGGACTCCGGCGGCGGCGGCGGCAGTGCGCGCGCTGTTGGTTAGCCAAGGACGGCCTCTGTTTCTCCTGGGCGTCCCGCTGCCCTTAATGGAAGACAAACACATTTGGGGGTTGCGGGTGAAGGGACATGTCTTTTTTAAAGAGTGGCGAAGGCCCTCTGACAGCTGGACAGGTGTGGGGCGCGGGGAAGGGCCAAGGAAGAAAGGTCGGATGGGCCTTTGCAGTAACTTTGGCCGTGGTCTGCTTGGGGGATCGGTGGGGTGATGCTGTTTTATTTCTCCCCCCTTCTGAAAAAGAAAAGGGTCCCGGGCTAGAGAACACAGTGGTTTCCGGCGTGGGAAGGTTCCTAATGCCAAAGGGCGGATCAATTGCAGGGATCTCTCAAGGTAGCCCTGGAAATCTGTCACCTATGAATAGGTGTGCATCTGCGGTGTGTAGGAAGGCAGGGGTGCTGCATTTCTAGCATGAAGTAGACAAGAGTCCAGTTCTGGAGGGGTGGGGTGCCAAATAGTGACATCCTTCAAGGAGGTCAGGAAGGAGAGGGAGGCGGTCATCTGGTCGTCTGCGCGATTCAAGACAGGCAGATGAACGGCTCAGGCCTGGCTAGAGCCGCCTGCGAGGCGGGATGGCTCGTTCACCCGGGCCTTCAACGGCAGGCGGGGAAACGCCGCTCCTAAATTCCAGCGCACCTCTGTAAACGACCTCGCTTGCTAAAATGGCCCTCACCGCGTTCACCCAGGACTGGAGTGGGGAAAATCGCTCCACCCCTCCGAGGTCAGAGAGATAGAAGGATATTGTGATAGCAGAATATATGCGCCGTTCCTGTCCTGGGTGGCCCAGGCTGGCCGGATCTCCTCCGATCTCGGGAAGCTGAAGCTGGATCGACCCTGCTTGGTTTATTGTTGGGAGACCACCAAGGCATGCCAGGGTCAGGTCACGGCAAACCACCTCTGCCACCTCTGCCACCCTACCCGGCCTCCACAAGCGAGGCGACCTTAGGCACACGCGCAGGGGTTTAATGGCCAGGCCAGGCAAAGGAAGCCAAACAGGCAGAACGAATCACAAAGCCGCCCGTCTTCTGGAAGGCTGATCTTGGGGGGCTTTTAGCAAAAACTGCCCCACCTCCCACTCTGGGAAGGGAAAACACGCACGCAGCAGTGAAGAGAGGAAGAGAAAGCGCTCAAAAGGCTGCTCCCGACCGCGGCTTCCTCTGCCGCCGCCTCCTCCATTGTTCGGAGATTTGTGCCTAATCCGGGCGAGGGTTCTCCGCTGCTCCTTTTTGCGGGGTCGCCTCCCCTTTGGAAACCCCCCCCCCCCCCGCGCGCCCGCAGCTCCGCGGAGCCCCTTTCGCGCGCGGCTCCCGCTGCACCTGCCTGCCTGGGGAGTCCCAGTCCCGTGCAGGAGATTTACGCAGCTTTGCATGTGTTAAAACGAGGCCGGCCCGGGCAACCCGCCCTCTCCCCACCAGCCCCGGTTCCCCCCTCCCCTCAAGGGCAGCTTTAAAAAATAATGCCGTTTTCTTCTCTCCCGCGGAGACGGGGCACCCCCCCCCCCCCAACCTGGGCAGGATCGCTGGGAAGAACAGGGAGAGGTTTTTTGAGAAGGGTGCCTTCAAGAAACAAACAAAACAAAAAACCTCTGCAAGACCAGGAACAATTCAGACCAGGGACCCCACCCCCCTTGATGAGTGCCACTTCGAAGGGGTCTCCCGGCGTCGTTGCTCAAGAGAAGGGGGTCTGAAAATTTGAGGCGTCCCGCGCGGGCTTGAAACCGGAGCAGACAAACCCGCCTCTGCGCGCTGTCGTTTTAAGAGGTCGCCACTGTCCTCTAAGCGCACGAAAGATAGGTGACCCTAACAATAACCTTCTCGCTTCGAGGAAATTTAACTGTGGCATAGCAAACAGCCGTGTTAAATGCAGGCCCCAAAATGGCTCAGATTTTCAAAATGTAAGGAAGAAGCTCAGCACTGGCTGAATCGATTTCGACTTCGATTTCCCCCACTGAAATGTCCAAGACTCCAGGGGTGTCTTCCTTGATTCATGGGGCAAGGGGGCTCCCAGTTTTCTGTTACTTTCCCTGGCAGAACCCTTCACTCATCATTGAATTAATTCTAACGAGTATTTATGGGAAGTAACCTGCATCTTTGGGGGGGGGGGGGCGGCGGCGGCGGCGGCTAGCTCTGATCCTTTCCGGACTTTCATTTTTGTTCCGCCTGGTTCATTCCTGCTGTCTCGACTCCGATATTTTTCTTGAGAAAAAAAGTAAGAATTTTGCATGGGAAAGGCTACCAAGCAGTCACTTACTTGGGTGTAAATCCCTTAGAATACAATGGGTCTTACTTCTAAGTAAACCTTGTGCTGGAATCCTCCCCTGTAAAGAAACCGTTTGCCGGCTGGTACGATGTAATGGCAACAATGGAAGGCATCCTCGGCGGGCATCTCTGTGCCTTTCTGCATCCAGCGGTTTCCAGCGGAGGCCGTGTGACTTGGGAATAATGGATACAGGACATATTCGTCTTTGATTCAAAAACTGGTGTCAGAGGAAACAGAAAGGTGGGGAGGAGGCAGGGGGGGCTGCTACTTAGTGACTGACAAATTGCAGGTTAACAAAATTCATTTACAAGCTGTCAGGTGCATCTGTGGGCAGGTTTTTTTTAAAGGCGAGATAGAATAGTTAAGAGCAGTGAAGCAAATGAGTAGCTGTCTCAAATGAGGGGAACGTGAAATGCAAATTATAAGGTGGGAGAAGCTATAGGATGCTTCTTTCTTTCTTTCTTTCTTTCTTTCTTTCTTTCTTTCTTTCTTTCTTTCTTTCTTTCTTTCTTTCTTTTCTTTCTTTCTTTCTTTCTTTCTTTCTTTCTTTCACCATCGGTTCAGTTTCCCAAATCGACTTTTTTTCTTCTTCACCATCTTAATACTACTCAGGTGAAACATCAGAGTTTAGAGTCGATGCGGTCGTTTTCCATAATTTCAAATGCACTGGTAGGACTGCGTGCATTTAAAAAGAGAAATGGTTACAACCCCGCCAGAGCAGACCAACAAGAGAGGCCGAGGAAGAAGCGGGCAGGCTGGGTGGTTAGGGAGAATTTGCAAAATTCTCTCAAACCACCCCCCCCAAAAAAAAGGAGGAGGGGGAAAATAATAGCTGAATGGGGGGCTTTTCTGTGTATGTCCGAGGCTCTTTTCCCTACGGAAGTGCCAGCCCCCCTCCCCCCCCCCCCCCCCGGCATCACCTGGAGGAGGCCTGGCTCTGCCTGGTCTGTTCGAGAGGGTTTTGTGGAAGGGGAGAGAGGGCCAGAAGTTTAAATCAGAGCCCTGTGCCAAAGTGGCCAAGATCCAGAGACCACAAAAGGCAGCCAAACGTGGTTCAAAAGACGATCCCTCTGATCTAACCTCCCCCCCAGTCGACGCAAGCCCCCCCCCATCTGGCTTCAGAGTCAGCTTCAAGAAACACGGAGCGGGGGTTTATTTAAAAGGCTGACACCCGAGGAGAAAGTGAGAGTGGTCTTTATGAGGGAAATGCTTCCCCCCAAAATACCAGTTTATACCAGGACAGTAGAAGTGGACCAATTCCACTGGCCCCATCGCCTGTACCTGCGGCTGCAGCAGGAGCCTTGCGGGGGGGGGGGGGGTCGGTTGCTGGCCTGGACAGCCAACCCGGAAGACACAGCGAGGACACAGCGAGAGAGAAAGAGAGAGAGGCGGGGGTGGGTGGGTGGGTGGGGGGAGAGAGCGAGAGAGAGAGAGCGGGTCTGACGCCACTAGTTGTACGTGTGTTTCCATTGCTGTACCTAACTTGGCCCGCTGGTGGGAAGACGCGAGGGGGCTGCGGCGCAGGCAGCTCGGCCACCCGCTCAACCCCAGGATCGCCCCCAGATCACAACCGGTCCCTTTCCCCCGCCGCCGCCGGGCTCTCTCCCTTCTGCCGATGCTGCTGCCCAGAGAAGCTGCCCCCGGTGCCCTCCTGCAGCGGCAGTCCCGCGAGGAGTCCACCCTCGTTGAGCGCTGCGGTGAGTATCTCCGAGAGACCCGGGCAGAAGCAACGCTCCTGCCCTCGCTGAGGTCCTCCTTTGCTCGCCTGGTCGCAGTTCTCCTCCGGGTCGGGCGTGCGGGGGCGGGGGATCGGCGAGAGGGGGGCATTTCTTGGGGCCGCCAGAAACGGGTTTGCCTTCAAGGTGCCACCACCAGACTCTTTGTCCTTGGGGAGGCCGCGCAGAGGGAAGGCGGCGGCTGGAGCAGAAAGCAGAGGTGGGAAAGAAGAAGGCTGGCTGGGTCTTCGGAACCGAGGGTGGGTGGAGGGATGCGAAAGCCAGGAGATTCGCCGGTGACCTTCTTTGTGGCTGGCCCTCTGGATCAGCAGACAAAGAGCCCAGCGGGAGGAAGGGGGTCTGCCTGCCTTTCCAACCGGGTCCAGCAGCGGTCGGGAACGGGGGGAGGAGGCCAGGAAGTTCGCAGCGCTGGGAAGGCTGAGCAGCATTTCCCCCCTTCCCACCAGGGAGTGTCAGGAAGACGCCAGTGACGGACCCTTTGTATTTGCGTGCCTACTACCATTCCGAAGTCTGACTTAGGAGGAGATGCAAGATCTCGATCGGGCGACTGGCATGCAAGATTTCTCACCAGGCCGGGGTGGGTGGAGGGTCTCTTGCCCGAGAGGAGACCCGAAAAGGCCAAGGAGGAGAGCGCTATTTTGGGCCAGGACAGACCGAGGAGGGCGAGGCTTGTGCACGTGTGTGGACCCGGCGGCTGGGCTTCTGCACCTTGGCTATCGACCGATGCTCTCTGGGAACAGGTCTTGTGATCTCAGAGGCTTCATCACTTCTTTTAAACACGTCTCTCCATTGGAGATAAATGGGTCTCCGATTTGAAAAAGGCGGTGGGGGGAGGGGTGGGTGCAAAATCCAGCGGGTGTAAATAAACAGCCTTTGTTATGTCTGTTGGCGATGGGGTTCGGGGATCCCCCCCCCTTTAACGGAGACACAGGTGCCTGCCCATTTCGAAAGGCGCAGCCAACTCATCTGTCCTGAAAAGATCTGTGTGCGTACACGGGCACACGTGAACGCGCGATCGGGTGTAGGGGGTTGTTCACCTCCAAAGTGTGGCATCATCATCTGTCCGTCAAATTAAAACAGTCAAATGTGCAACGGGGATTTCCCTATTCCCTCTGGAATAAATATTATAAGCAAATAAAATGTATTTAGGTAGCATGTTAGAATTCAAAAGAGGGGGGGGGGCGGGAGGGGGAAAGGAGGCCCAGTCTTATTAATAGAGATAATTTTTGGAGAGCAAATTTCTTGGCGGCTCAAAAGGCTTTTCTGCGTTGTCAAAGATAAATCTGCCAGGATACCTTGTCAATTCTCGGTCCCATCAACACACTGAGCATTCAGCCCAATTCAGCCACGCTTTAGGGACCCATTCTGCACAGTGGGCTACCACAGTATCTCCGGCCAGGGTGCAGCCGTGGAGTTTTGGAGGAAGAAGACGAAGCGGGATGCTCCTTCGGGCACGCGTCGAGATTTCAGGGCTGGCTGCGGCCGCGCTGCACTCTGTCGCCCATTCAAGCAGACGCGCTCTCCAGAGAGGACTTTAATAAAATTGACAGAATAGTTGTTTAACCAGCCGTGTGAAGCGGGTTGAATCTCAGCCCCAGAAAATTAGCTAAGCTGCTTCACCCGCGGCCCTCGTGCGGGTTCGTTTATGTTCCGATGAGAGAATTAATGAAATCCGGGGGCACCCCCACCCGGCGCGCACGCCCCGCTCTTGGGCTCCCTCGTTTGCAGCGAGGCATTTCATAACAAGCCCACCCCATAAACAGCGGGGCTGCTCAGAGGATTTACAAAGGAGCACGCAGATGACTGGGAACAAGTTCAGAGGGGCTTCCTCTCTACAACTGGGGAGGGGGAGAGAATCTGATCTCTTTTAAATATCAGGGGGAGTCATCTGCAATTGCAAAAACGGTAGGCGCCTTCGCCTTTTCTCTGCTAGGAAGAATCCAGAGCAACCCCCCCCCCCCCCCCCCCCCAAATAAAACGCTTGGGGAGGTTTTTTTTACAGGACAAACAATATTGGAGGAGGGGGGAGAGGCAGTGAGAAAAGATTGTATTTAGGCTCATCAACGTCTCGATTTGCAGGAAGGATCTAGACGTTTGCTGTGGAGCAGGCAAGAAGGAGGCCCGCGTTCTTATGCCAGGCTCCTAAACAAGGGCTAATAATAAAACCCTAATATTAGCAATGCCGACGCTGGGCGTTAATAACAAAGCAGAGAAGCCGAGTCTCCGGGGAAAGGGAAGGTGCGGCTCGCCTGGAGAGCTTATGCGCCAAGCGAATATAGCTGCAAAAAAGGCCAAAGATTGTGAGCACGGCAAGAATTCCAGATTGCTAAACGGTGGGCAAACGTATACGGATTAAAAAAAACAAACAGCATTTTATTTTATCCCCCCCCCCCTCTTTTTTTTTTTGCACGGGTGCTGTGTTTTCATTTGTGGCCGAGTGCAGGTCGTTGGAGTGGCTTTGCGGTCCAGTGCCCTACCACGGACCCTACGGCTCAGCAGCAGCCTTAGAAGGGGCAGACCGGCCGGTCCGCGCTAGGGCAGCGCTAGGAGCCGGCTGCGCCGTAACCTGACACGCGGGGCTACAGGGGAGTTTCCCGGGCAGCCTTGGGGTCTCTCCCTCTCACTCCATAAATCAAGCCCCTCGATTAATCTTTACCATTTGTCTTTTAAAACAAACAAGGGCGAATTATCAGCTCGTTAACTGCGATTTTATCACCTGTCTAAAACAAACAGCTCCCCCCCCCCTCCAAAAAGAAAGAAAAAAGAAAGAAGGAAACCCCGTGGTCTTGCTGGATGTGGGCAAGGGCAATAATTAAAACAATGATATTAATTCACAGGAAATCATTACGAATGCTTTTATGCTGGTCTAAACAGGGGGAGGAACGACAACAACAGCCCCGCGTGTTGCAGAGGAGGGTCTCTAGATTTTGGTTGGTGGGATGTTTGCAACTTCCAGTGAGCAAGGGATACAAGGATTAAAACCACGCGCCATTAATCTTTTCGTTGTTGTCCTTAAGCGTCTAGCCTGAAAAAGCTGGAATAAGGTTCGGGGGGGGGGGGGGGCGTCTACGTAAAGTTTTCCTAGGGGTTAGGATTTATTCCTGTCTTTGCGATTATCCTGGGAATAAATGTTTTTATATATTTTCATTTGATCTCGAGAAGAAACCGTTCTAGCGTAGCCAAGGTTATTTGAAATCTCGTTTCGTCGTGCAGGCAAAAATAAAATGAAATAGGGGCAAACCTGGCAAGATCAAAGGTTACCCTCTCTTCAACCCCCCCCCCCCCCAGTCCGTCTCTCACCAGGTCTGGTGGAAGCTCTTTCAAAGATGAAGTTGGGGTAGATTGTAATGTCTGCAGCTACCTTGACCCCGAACTGCCTTCCGACGCCCTTGGTTTTGCTGGCTATCTGGGCCTTCTCCGTCTTCCAGGGAGGGGATTTCTGACTCGGTCCCTGGAGTTTTGTGGCCGTGAGATTGGCGCTTCCTAGCTGTCCCCCCCCCCCCCCCAGTGTTACCCGGGAAGTTAAACGTTGTGGAAGAATTGAGCAAGAGTTGCATTTGCTGTGTGGCTTAGACAAAGTGCCTGAAGTGTCGGTGGCTGAGGGTGCCAGAGATCAGGGGAAGCAGCCACCCCCCCCCAACAAAGCAACCAGGTGACGGCGGGCCCAGGGAGGGGGAAGCCTCTGGCAAGCCGGGCCGCCACTGGGGCCTGCAGGGAAGTGCCCCTGCCTGTCCCCCAGGCCATTTCCCCGGGCGCGCATTCACCTCGGACGGGTCAGGGGCGCTCGGGAGACCCAGACCTCCCAGGTGCGGGGCCGCGATGCCGCCTTCCTGCGGGAGTCCTGCCGCGGTAGACCCGCTAAGCGAGGCCAGGCGGCCTGCCACACAGCAGGCTGGGGCTCCTCGGAACGGGCAGGCCTTTCTGCTCGGCGGCGCCCCGTTTGGCAAAAGGGTCCCTCCTCCTCCTCGCCCCAAAGCGAGCAAGACGAGCCGTGCGGGAGGCTCCCGGGAGCAGGCCCCGGAGGGAGCTTGGGACTGGCGGCGGGGGAAGCGACGCCAAGAGCGAGGAGGCCTCCCCTCCGCCGGCCCACTTGGGGGCGAGGGAGGCAGAGAGGAAGGGCGCTGGGCTGGCTGCGTGCGCCTTCCCGCCCAGCCTGGCCGCCCGCCTTGTTTTCCAACCGGGGATTGTTTTGTCTGGGTGGGAAGAAGGTGACAGGCGGGCAAGGGGCGGGGGCCTGGGGGGACAGAGCGGAGAAGACCCCCCCCCCAGTCCCTTGGGAGCTGTGGGGGCGCCTTTCTCTCCCCCCCTCCCCGCGCCATGATGATGCTGGTGATTATTATTATTAAAAAGTTCATTTCCTGGCGAATTTGGCAGCGGCGGGTGACGTCACGGCCCCGGCGTCGCAGTGACTGGGCCGCCTGGCTGGGGAGCAGCAGCCTCCTCTTGCCCAATTACCCGGCTGTCAATCTTCCCACCCAGCCGCCTCCCGCCAGAAAAAGGGAGCTCACACGCAGGGTGGGTGGGTTTGAGGGGGGCCCATCAGAGGAGCATTCCTGCTGAGGATGCTGAGGCTGAGCCTCCTGCCATCCCTCCCCCCCCCAAAAAAAACTTTTGGCCAAGGTGAGTGGAATTGCTCCCCTTTCCCGATGACACAAGCAGGCCTCTCCCCCTCCCCTCTCTGTCAAGCACACGCACGCACACACCGGGCAACAAGCATTCATGCTCTGGTACTGCTGCTTCACACGCCACCCATCCACAAATAGCAATGATGCAATTTGATCTCCCACACCTCAAAGTCATGTCATGCAACTGTGCAGAGGAATTCATACCCCCAGCACTCTAGGAATGATACCACTGGCTCTGGTTCACAGCTGGTTTGAGATGTTTGCTCCAACGCCCACCCCAACGGAGACAATCGAAGTTAGGATTCTTTAGAATGTGCGGTGTGTGTTGCAGTAAATAATCACAAGCTTGTTTTCCAGAGGACCTAGCCCTATACTTGGAGCCCCTAGTCGTCAGGAGTGACAAACTAAGCCACATGCATGAGTGGGGGTGGGTGGATTGAGGGGGTCTGTTAAATCGAGTCTGCTGGTAAGACAGCAGGCTTTCTGGGTGCACAGAATTCTTTGTGCGAAAAAATGGTGAAGAGCTGACACCGTGCAAGAAATGATACAATCTGCAGTGTCTGGAAGCTGTCTTATCTGAAACTTAATAACATGCAGGTCAAGCACTGAATCTTCCCTCTCCCAATTCCCAACTCTGACTCTCTTCCCAGACCTAAACCATCAATTTCTATGCAGGAGTTGGAGGGATCTCTTTTCTGTTACTTATGGATTTTATATACCTGGATGACTCCATCTGACCATCCACAGAATTGCAAGTTACACCAGCATCTTATTTGAAATCATATTTTTAACATGGGAAAAAGCACTTCACATTCATGGAAAGGAAGAACATGTAGGGAACATGATTTCATTACATTAATTTGTTCAACACACGCACACATCACTTTTCTCCTGAGTTAGGCTTTTCCTAAGAGGCAAACCTGAAACATGGCACTTGAAAGTTACTAAAGTAGTTGACTAGGAGTTAACTTGCCCTCCAGTCTTAAAACTGGCAGCTTGAAAAGGCTAGAGGTTGCTGGGTGCCCTGGTCAGCTGGCTAGAGATGCTCTTCTTAGGAACCAGACTAGAAATGCAAAAGAGACACCAGGAAAGCTTTGAACAATCTGACATCTTGGCCTGGGATTCACCCCATTTTCCTGGATCCAAGAAAACTGAGACTATGGCGGGGGGGGGTCCCCCAAAAATCCTTTTAAAACTTGGCCTATGCCCGTGACAATCGAGCAGGCTGGTGTGTGAACATAGGAGAGATTTGCTGCTTGTTTGAAATAAACCAGTCTTGCTGGGTCTCCTTGGAGCATGAGTGGGATAAAGAACTGACCCCACTTCCGTCTTTTCTGAACAAATGCTAAGGCTCTGACCTTTCAAAAAGAACACAAACATACATATAGCTGGGATTATGGAGGGGAGATGGGAGTCACATTTGCAAGATTGGTTTATATATTTCTAATGTTTGCTTGCTCAACTAAATGCAGAGTTCTTTCTCTCCCTAATCATTCATCTGCATAAACGTGTACAGATCAAAGCAGCTTATCGCCTGACTACAGGAAGTAGACAAGAGCCCAATGGAAAAAAATATGACATTTGGTATCTTGGAGAAGTAAATACTTTTTTTGCCATTTAGTGTTTTTTTTAATGTAGAAAGTCCTTTAAGGAGTCTGGGAATAAGAAGTGCGGTTTATATTGGAACCTGTTGCGTGCGTGTTCTTAGAGATCCAAAGATGAAAGAGCTTTGAGTTCGACTGGCGTTAGATGAGTTTCTCATTAACAGCATCTTAGCCAGATAGGGAAAATGACGCTTCTGTTCCTCAAGTGAAGCACATTTTGCATCTCGCTGTACCTTCTGTTCAAATGTAAAGAAAACACCTATGCTAAACTACGCTGGCAATTTGCTCAGGGTTCTGGAGGGGGGAAGGGGAGCGGCTCAGGCCTATTAGTATCCAGTCTGGCTGAGCGTGTTTTAGAACAAAATGTAGGGCAGGAGGGCCCAAAAGATTTTAAAAAATTATACCACAGCTAAAGGACATGAAAAGGCCCAGAAAGAAGGAGCAGGGGCGGGTGTGGGACAGGGCTGCCCACTACCCCGTGGAGTTAGTGAAGATTTGAGGAAAATTAAACTGGGCGATGCACCCCTGTTTGTGTCGGAGGCTCTTTTGCCTGCACTGCAGCCTGCACCCAACCAGAGGCGCCAACCCCGTGCCACTCTCAGCACCAGTTCAAACCTGGATGTCTGCGCCAGGCCTGTCTGATGGGATGCTAAGGAGGGGGAGAGGGGGCGGGGAGAGGCGCCCGAAGAAGGCAGCAGGGTTGGTCTGGGAACTTCCAGCGCTTCCCAGTTTTCAATCAGTCTGAGTTTTTAATAAGATATAAAAGTTTTTAATAAGATATAAAAATGAGCATAAGACTGAGAAACATCTTAAAAGAAGGTCCTAGTACACATAAATTGTTCCCTAAAGAAAACAGAAACTAGAACATCAGTTCTTTGTACTTAATTCAGTAGATCTTACTCTAAGGCCGTACACACTAAGCAAGATGTTACTTGAAAGTTAACTTTACTGCACTCAGTAGAATTTATTTCTGAGCAAACACTCATAGGATTGAGCTGTATGAAACAAAGGGGTGCATTTAAAAGGAGAGGGAAGGCAACTATCTCTTCCCCCTCCCGAAGGAATTATTTTCTGCACCACAAAAGTAGACATTCATTCTAGTTTCTCTACCTACGTCAGCAGAAAGAGGGTTGGAGGGGAGCTTTCAGCCAGGAAGAGTAACCTGGAAGAAAGGGGGCTGCATTTATGGTCCTTATGCCAGGACATGGGTCTACTTCAGATTGGGTAAGCCCTGAACTCAGTAGATCTCACCTGCTAGGTTAGCATTGTGTAGCACACTGGTTAGGTTGGCATTGCACTGCACACTGAGCAGGAGCAGGGCAGGGGGCCGCTCAACTTCTTGATCTCTGCCTCTGGATGAGCCACTTTTTGTTAGATCTGTTCACAAAAGGTCTCTCCCCCCCCCCCTCCAGGTGCTCCCTGTAATATCACAAGGTATTTACAAGGTCAAGGCATGGGGGGAGGGGGGAGAATCCCTTGCCAGCCAATAAACCTTAAAGCAGTCTGAGGTGCCTTTCCAAATTGGGGGGGGGGGGAATAGCTCATAAAAGGCAAGGAGGAACTTGGTCTAATTACCACCCCCACATAAATTACCACCCCCTACATTAAAGAAGATGGGAAAACAGCACTTTCCTTGAAAATGCAAAGCTTCCATAAGACAAGAAGGGTTGTTTCCCGGGCCAGAATTCTGTGTCTTCTGCTGAGCAGTCTGCAAGACTATCTCTACATCTACCTGCTCATTGGTATAAGAGTCAGAGTGAGCCTGAAGGCATGCTGGTCACTAAAAGAGGGGTGGGGGTGGAAACACCCCAAAGGACCTTCCTACCCCATGCAATTAATCAGGAAGGCGGACTGTGATCACCTCTAAATATCTGGGGGGGGGGAGGAAGGGGAGTCTGTAATGGTGTGAGAAGAGGGCACCTCGCTCTTGTCATGGGTGTCCACTAAATCACGGCCAGAGGTTATGTGTGCAGGACAAGCTAAAAAAATTTAAACAAGGGGGGAGGGGGTGGGACGGAGGTTTGTTTAGGTTGTTCAGTGTCTTGGATTTGAAAGAAGGATTTAGCCATTTGATCTGGAGCGGGAAAGAAGCGAAGCAAGACTGTAAAACAAATGCTAATATTAGCAACATAGATAGTGGGCACCAATAACCCAGCAGAGAGCCTGACTCTCCAGGGAAAGAGGGTTTGCCAGCCTATCCTGGACAATAAGCGAGACACTTAAAAAACCGTACATGATCAAGGGAAGGATATGGCCACTCATGTTGTCTTTTATATTGTGAAAAAGATTTGATTTTTAAAAAACCTTAACGAACATTGATTAGAGTTTGGAGGATCAAACAGATTCCTCATCCTCCAATTCTCTCCTCACACCCAATGTGTTAAATGTTAGAAGGGCAGTCAGAGAGGTTGCTGACCAAGCGATAGAAATACTCCCTTGTTAGTCAGCTCAAGCAGGAGCCTCAAAAGTGTAGCCAACTTCATTGAATCAGAAATGGAATTTAAAGGTTTTTTTTAAAAACTAGCAACAGTTAGTTTAGAAAGAATTCTTTCTAAAAAAAATATGATTTTAAATTTTGTCTTGCAGCATAATTTTTATATCACATAAAGAATGAGTGTTCTTGTTTGGGGTCTTCCAGCCCTTGGAAATCTCCTCGCCTCCTCTGGCTTCCGTTGAGGCAAACATGTTCAGACCACCCTGGAGGAAGTCTTCCTGAGTAAAGGGTTCAATAGTTGCAGGACTGATACTTCCACTAGGAATTATTTGGAATGTCATTTTCCTTGGGCAGAAACTGTTTGGCATTTTAAAAGAAGAAAGAAATCCACCTACTGATAACTCATTGCGTTACCGTGTTAGTTTGACCCACGCCACTGAAGCACCATGTAAACTGTACGTTAACACAAACCACTCTGCCTTGATTTTCAGTGAAGGAAATCCCAAGTTCCGATCCTGAACACCTTTGTTCGGCAGAAATTCCATTCACTTGCAGACAAGTCAGTGTGACCCAAACCAAACGAACCCAGAACTGCAGTTATGGCTAACTGAAAATAAAAGCAGCATATCACTGAAACGCAGGGGGAAGCAAACAGGCAGGCGCGCTTTAAAAAAATCTCTAGGAGGTTGAAAAAGGTTTTTCTTCAAATACACATACATGAAGCAAATAAATGGAAGCAGTTTTGCTCTTGTTTAAAATTCTAGCTGTCCAGGCTTCGTTTAGACATTACATAGTGCTCCCCCACCCCGGGCAATGATTTGTTCATTTTCTCTTCTTTTTACCCCCACCCAGTCAAATCCCCTCCTCCAATTATTTAGTGCCCACATTCGTAGTGTGTGCGCGCGGGTAGGGGCTTGTTTTGCATTCAGTACAATGCATACTGTCCAATGCATACTGTTCGACCTGATAGAGGTCGAACCCAGCTCCGAGAGAGAGAGAGAGAGAGAGAGAGAGAGAGAGAGAGAGAGAGTGGGGGGAAGGGAGGGCTCCCCCCCAGAGCAAAAGTAGCAAAGGCAACGTGAGAGTGGAATGGAGTGGGAGGCGGGGAAGGGGAAAGGGGGGGGGGGAAGAGTCTTTGGCGGCTTCGGCGCTTTTGGGCTGTTTGGAGTCAACGAGGGGGATGCCTATTTCTCGGGGCCAATAGCGAGGCTGGGCTGGGCGCCGAGCCGGCTGATTGGCTGGGCGGAGGTTCTTAGCCTGCGCGTCGCCCCTAGTTCATGTCTACTGAACTGAGTCCAGCTGGCGCCAGCGCTGACATAGGATGCTTTGGGGATGGTGCAAAAAGGGCCCGAATAAGTGGAGCTGCTGCTGCTGCCGCTGCTGGCCCGCCGCGCCGGAGCCCCCAGCCAAGGCTCCTCCGGCTCGCTCGCCTCCGCCGCCCCCCCCTCCCCGCGCCGCCCTTCAAACAATCAGCCGCCACCCCCCG
>NC_059427.1:52914243-52930304 GCF_021028975.2 Sphaerodactylus townsendi | reverse complement strand
ATTTTTAAATGGTGTTATTTTAACTCGTCAGAAGTTGTAAAGGCTGTGATTATCTTGCAATGTTAATGTTAAACTATTTATATGCCATTAAAGGTATTCGAAATCGAATTCATACCATGAAAGGGAGAGGAATGCCTCTTGAGGCAAACTCCCAAATTGCAAATGAAGTTTTTTTAGAGAACCAGAGTCCCATTTATGCCGGCCCAAAGTGGTATTGTGTGTCCAGCATAAAGAATCCCTGACGTGAAAGAAGCAGGAAAAAGCTAGGTTGTGTTTTGTTGTTTACTTGACTGAAGCAGAATAAAAATTTTAAAAATCAGTAACTTAAATGTATGTGAAATGCAAATGGTTTTTCTGTGCTTTCGAGAGATATTAATGGCACCAATAATCCTTGTAAATAAAATATGAATAGCTATTTATCATGGTAGTTTCGGTTTATATTGTTTTGTAATGTAAATGTTTGCAATAAAAGTGTCGCTGTTTTGATCTCCTCGCTAGAATCCTTTATTTTTGAAAGCCAGCCTTTAAATGAACAAGAGGAACAAAAGGGAGGCAATATGGATGTTTCCAAATCATGTGAAATGAATTCATATCTGGTATGTTTGAACTGTCTTCACTCATTATATTTTCAAATATATGAAGGAATTGAGGCTGAATTAGGCGCAATGCTGTTAGAGACATAAATCATAAAACTAAACGATGTCTAGTCTCAGAAGCAAAGTCTGCCACCCTCTGTTACATATGCTGTAGTGCAGTGATTTGTAAGTCCAAAAAGTATATGTAATTTTAGGATCGTTTTAAAAAGCTAGTATTGAAATACATTAAAACCAAGGCTTTGAATCTGGCATTTATCGAAAGTAGACTTGGAATGGTATCTAGATAACATACAATAAGATACGCATGAAATACATGAATTCCATTTTCTTGCAATGTTCTCAGTGGCAAGAGTGTTATAAGATGCCCAATCTCCTGAACAGCTATGATGTGCTCTTTTGTGAAACTGTTGCAAATTTTAGACTGGAAATTAGTAATTTTAACTGTATTTCTTAACTTTGTTTTGCTTTAAATTTTTTTCCTGTTTTGTATGCCAATAAAGGCTTGTGTGTGTGTGTATATCTAGATCAGGGGTAGGGAACCTGCGGCTCTCCAATTGGCCATGCTGACAGGGGCTGCTGGGAATTGTAGTTCCTGAACATCTGGAGAGCCGCAGGGTCCCTACCCCTGATCTAGATAACTTGATTGTCATACTTAATTTAAGCACAGTCAAAACTCTCAATATTAGCACTTCAAAACCGTCCCTAACTACAAATGACTTATTCAGCAGATGCAGATTTTACAGACTCAGTACTTTTTTCCGGTATAATCTTTCCAGAGTTATAAACCATAAAACACTAAACTTCTGCAACACTCATGTATGTTAGAAAATATTAACATTAATACTCTTTTTCTAGGTACCTTACACTGGATTCACATTCAATGCAGACTTCACATCAGAGTTGCTGTTCTTGCCAAAGAAGAAGGGAAAGGTTAGGTTCTATAGAAGTCTATGTAAAGTGCTGCCAAATCGCAGCTGACTCATGGTGACCTCATGGGGTTTTCAAGGCAAGAGATGATCAGAGGTGGTTTCCTTTAGGTAGCAACCCTGGACTTCATTGTTGGTCTCCCATCTGAGCACTAACCAGCGCCAACCCTGTTTTGCTTCTTAAAAACAAGGTCAGGCAGCCTGAGCCATCCCAAAATGCAAGGAAGTATATTCCACCCGATGAATATGACCACTCTAGTGTAGTGGACAAAATATTCAACTTGACTAATCAAACCTGAGTTTAAATCTTGGCTTAAAGGTAAAGGTGGAGTGATATCACATCACGACTTTTACTAGGCAAACTCAGTCATCTACACTTTATCCCCAGCAAGCTGGCTACTCATTTCACTGACCTTGGAAGAATGGAAGGCTGAGTCAACCTTGAAATGGCCATTGTCAGGATCAAACAGGTTGTGAACAGAGCTTTGACTGCAGTATTGCAGCTTAGCACTCTGCTCCTAAAATCCCTTCTTAGCCACGAATTAAATTGAGGACCACAGACAGATTGATCTCTCAGTGTGAGGATAAAGTGAAATAATCCATGACCTCCACCCTAAGCTTTCTAAAGAAAGTACAAATATAATACACTAGCAATAAAGCCCATTATACAAAAAAAATACAATGGGCTCTAGAAAACTAATCCTCCCAGGGCAAGAGACATGGACAGATATCTACAGGAAATGGCATCTGGCACAACCATTGAAATTGTGCCCCCTAATTCCCAGGTTTGTCAAGGAGGGGCAGCAGAATGCCTGTGAAGATGGGGAGAGTTCGCACCATCTTCATAGACCCCCATTTGCAAAGCTGGATCCTGGCTTTGCAAAGCAGGGGCAGGGGAAACCAGTAAAATGCCTGTGATGGTGGAGAACCCTTTGTGTGAAACTATACAACAGGCTCTAGCAAGTGAGGACACGCAAGTGGGGACCTGAGAGGACATTACCTCCACCTGTTTTTTTCTGTTCTCTCTCATCTTCTCAGCCCCTCACTTGCCCCACCACTACAAACACCCTGTGAGGTGGGTGGGGCTGAGAGAGCTCCAAAGACTGTGACTTGCCCAAGGTCACCCAGCTGGCATGTGTTCGAGTGCACAGGCTAATTAGTTCCCCAGATAAGCCTCCACAGCTCAAGTGGCAGAGTGGAGAATCAAACCCGGTTCTCCAGATTAGAGTGCACCTGCTCTTAACCACTACACCACTGCTACCCCTTCTCTCAATCATCTCTGTTTTTGTCCCAACTTTCTTTCTAGCTCAGTTCTTTCTTTCTACCCCACTACCCCAACTCTGTTTTTAACTTTCTGCTCTACTACTCCATCTCTGTCTTTCTCTCTCATTCTACCCACTGCCCCAAGTCTCTTTCTATCCCCAACCCCACCCCAGCTCTCTCTGTCTTCCTACTTATTGCATCTCCCTCTTCCTTTCTTCCTACTCAAACTCTCTATTCTCTACATTTCTGCCACCCTATCCCAACTTTCGTTCTCTTCTTCTGGCTACCTACCCGCTAGCTCTCTCTTTTTCTTTCTGCCTTTCACCAGCACTTACTTTCTTTTTGCTGCTACCCCAACTCTTTCTTTCTCCCTTGCAGGATGTAAAAAGGTATAGTATAGATCAATCTCAGAAGAACTCAGAAGCAAAGCAGGGTCCATACTCGGATGGGAGACCACCAAAGAAGACTCTGCAGGGAAAGGCAATGACAAACCATGTTTGCTTTATTCAGGGAACCCCTCCCCGACCATTCTGAGCCTGTAATCACATTGAGAGTTCAGACCCAGGGTGGTTGGTGCGGCCACAAAATGGCTGCTGCGAGAGGTGGGGCTAACCACAACATAGATAGTGCGGGAAACAGAGAGAGGCACACCACACAGGAAATCCAAATGCAGGGGGGAAAAGCAGTAAGGAGAGAAAATAAAACAAGCACTCTGGTGGCAGCTTGAGCTAAAAATGTTATTTTAATCTGCACAGGCAGATTTTCAATACAAATCAGAATCCCTTCTGGGCTGTCACCCCACTTGGTCACACTCACTTTCTAAAAACACTTGGTGGGCACCAAGAAACGTGTTGCTTGGTGCCATATTGTCCATTGGCACCATTTTGAGCTCTCCTGATTTAACTCAGCAATGAAGGAATAAGGGGGAACTCCTCCTATGGATTAAAAACTGGTTGAGAAACAGGAAGCAAGGGGTGGGTGTAAATGGGAAATTCTCGCAATGGAGAGATGTAGAGAGTGGTGTCCCCCAAGGATCCGTTTTGGGACCAGTGCTCTTTAACCTATTCATAAATGAGCTGGAAGTAGGGGTGGGTATAGTGGTGGCCAAGTTTGCAGATGATACCAAATTATGTAGGGTGGTGAGAACCCTACATCCGTTATGTTATGTTACTATGGTATAAAATGGAAAAGAAAGAAAAGCCACCCTCTGTCTTCTAATACTTATTGACAACTTGAACATGCAAAGCTGCTTTATGCTGAGTCAGACATGAGGCTCTGTGCCTCTGGCTGGTGTGATCTCAGGCAGAGGTGGGCTTCCCAGTACTTGTTATCTTCTTCATGAAATGCACATGCTCAGGATCTGATTCATACTATCTCCCAATTAAGTAGACCAAAGTTATCATACAGTTCCTATAGTATGTCACACAAAAAACGATACTGTCAGAGTGGTTTTGTTTATAGGCAACCGTATTTTATTTTAATTTGTTAATTTATTGATCCATTTTAAAGGAGATGTCTTTATTTCATTTTTAATCTTAGTAAATATGTACATATTCTTTTTTTCCCCTTACCTATTAGCCGAGTTTGAGATTACCAATGGTTCCCTCGGAGGTCTACTGTTCTCCTTGTGACTCAGAAGCATCTCTGAAGATATTTGATTTCCTCCTTCAACCTAGAACCCGCAACTTAGAGGAGCAAGATAAATACGAAAGTAAGTTCTAAACCAATGGGTTAATGAAGCATAATGGTTAACAATGGTTTATTTTATTCAAAAATAAAAATAGATACCAATAAAATTACATTAATTGAGGCATCAGTAGGTTAAATATTTTTGAATATTTATTTCAAAGAAAAACAGTAAATTAGCTCTGTAAGTGGAAAAGAGGGTCAACAAGAACAATATGGTCTCAACAATAACTGTTTATGCTAGCAGTACCAACATTTCAGAGTATCTTTAGGAGACTCTCCTGATGATACCACCCAGGTTTAGTGAAGTTTGGTTCAAGCGGTCCAAAATTATGGACCGTCAAAAGGGTAGCCCCATCTACTATTAGCTCCCATTGGAAACAATGGGGGATGGGAGCACCCCCTGAACCAAACTTTACCAAACCTGGCTGGCATCATCAGGAGTGTCACCTGATGATATCCTGAAATTTTGGTGCCACTAGCCCAGGGGTCGGGAACCTTTGCTACCCAAAGAGCCATTTGGACCCGGTGGCAGCAGCTGGGGAGCCTTACCCCCACCTCACGGTGCTGCCTCACCCTGCCCCACACCCAGGCAGCCCTAGCTCTGCAGCTCCAGCTGCCGCCGACGGCAGAGCACCTCCTCCCCCCTTCCAGAACAGGGGGAGCGTGCCTCCTCCCCAGCAGGCTCCTGCCCCCCACCCTTACCCCCCACTCCCGCCAACTGACATGCCAGCCGTCATTCCCCTCCTCCCCTCACCCTCCCACGGCAGGTTCTGAGGCTCGGCTTCTGGCAGCCAGCCTCTATGTGACTTTCTTAAAAGGGCAATTCTCCAAAGATATTGATTAAAGATTGCTTTCCCCTTTAAGCAATCTTTTGCAAGAATTACCTCTTTAAGAAAAGTCATAAGAACTAACTGGCTGCCTGGAAGGCGACAGCTTAGAACTAACCTGGGTAGAGAGTCGGGGTGGCTGCTGAGGAAGGCCAGACTGCTTGTGAGTAAGCGCTACAGTGCTTACTTTCGCCAGAGTAAAGCGCTTCGCAGCTTACTCGTGAGTAAAAGCGGGGGGGCTCCTCCACGGGGGGGGGGTGCCCGGAGACTTCATTTGGACCTGGTACGCCTCTGGAAGGGGCAGCCGGGGCAGGAGCCACAGTACAAGCGGGAAGGAGCCGCATGCGGCTCGCGAGCCGCGGGTTCCCGACCCCTGCACTAGCCTAAAAACTGTGCCCCCTGCTGGCCAACAAAGTAAATACCCTAAAATATTTTTTTAATCCTCACTCGCATATAATTCGAGGGGAGCTTTTTAGCACAAAAATGTGCTGAAAAAGTCGACTTATATGCGAGTATATATGGTAAGTCTTTTAGCAGCAGTAGGAGCATGGAGGGTCTGTTTCCATGGACCATCAGTTAGCCTCCAGGAGGCAGGCAAATAGCATGTAAGCATCCTCAAAGGTCAATGAATATTCTAATACAAAATTAATATGAGTAATTATTTCCTCCCAAAAAGACCAAATAACTTGAAGGTCCACAGCATGTGTTGGAGATGTATCTTGTAAGTTACAGCATCATCAATTAGACATTTTTCTTAGTCCTTTACTAAAAAGGTACTGTGGTGTCCAGGTGAATAAGTCACAGCTTGAGATCTATCAAAACAACAGGTGTAAAGTTTAGGGCCATATTCCATTATTTAGGTAAGATAGAGCCATCGAGCTCTATATTCCATTCATATCTGAGAATTTAAACATCATAATTATTAACTGAGGTCAAATATTTATAAAAAGACTTGTAGGTTTTGTTTTCTCTATTAATCCAATGAGAGTTTCCAAGAGTAAGCTTCTAAAACAGTGAGTGCTACAGGGCCATAATTAGATCCCAACAAGTGTTGCAGTTGTAAATATTGCCATTCAACAGAGATCTATTTCACCACAAAACAACATTATGTAGAAATGTGCTGGGAAAAATCTTTCAACTTTTCTTTCAGCAGAAAGTGGTAGACTGGCCACTAAGGCTACTAGGAATAATCCTGGTGGGCCAATGGCCTGGAACCGTGAGGAGGCCCCTGCCATGAACGGGTGGTCCTTTACCTCTCCTCAAGTGATTATGACTCATTTCTACCAGGATGTGGGTGTCTACTTGCTGATCCTCCCTTTTTCCCCTTTCTGTGAAGAGGTGCGACTCTTTTCCAGTGCCATTTTTGTCT
The DNA here is from genome assembly GCF_021028975.2 of Sphaerodactylus townsendi. NCBI lineage: Eukaryota > Metazoa > Chordata > Lepidosauria > Squamata > Sphaerodactylidae > Sphaerodactylus > Sphaerodactylus townsendi. The sequence continues at coordinate 52,923,634 of NC_059427.1, read as the reverse complement.
CCCAATCTGCCCCAGCTAGCAGTACTTTGAAAACAACTGTATTATGAAAAATAAAGGCACTTTCCCCTCAGATCCAATTACAATTATTTGGAAGCTATTCTTGTTTCAAGAAATGAAATCCTCATCAGTCAAAGATTTGTGTTTAGGACATAGGTGCTTGAAGTAAAGTGAAATGGAAAGTAGATATACACACATCTGTTTCCTCTTTCTTAGCAATTAAAAACAAGATTATATATAAACTCAAAATAGCTTAGTTATCAGACAGAGCCTATTGCATGTAGTGAATGTGCATGCAGGGGAGACATTAAAAGAAGCTGTCAGTGAAATGCTGCCTTTGTCCAAGAAGGGTAGGATTATGTTAGGTCTTGAACCTTAAGCCAGTAAATGGATTCTGTATAGTTGATCATTAGCATTTATTGAGAAGCATCAGAGCCCCAAAGCTTGGCAGAGCCAGTTCTGACAAACCTGGCTTTTGCCACCCCCTTTATCCCCTGCCAGTCCCCCCTCCCAGATTCCCACGAAATTGTGAGAAACAGTCCCTGGAGCTGAGGCGCCCCAAGGCCCCTGGCAGATAGTAAGAGAAGCCACCTGGCTTCCTGCCCCCACAAAATAATGGATACAATTCTCATGGGATCACAGTGTCAGGGGAAGCCGAGTTATCTACAAAGCATGTGAAGCCATAAAGTAAAGATCAAAGAAAGAATGCACCAGATGGCAGTGGTAACATATACCAGGCTGGTTACATATATCTTCTAGCATTTGATTTGTAGCTTTAAGCAGTTACAGTGAGGTAGGAATGCATATCAATCACCTAGATACAATCCTCCTGACAGGTTGACTTTTCTTTCTTTCACTGGAAAATGTAAGTGTCACCTCTCTGGAGACCAACTCAAGGTGTCTCGCAAAGTAAAAACAAATACAATAAAATCACAAAAACAACCACCATAGTATTATCATTGTGAAATCTTTTCATTACTTTGTGCCAACAGCAGAGCCTTCCTTTGTCACAAGGGCTTTTTTTCTCTAGAGGAAATGGCATGTGCCACTGTCACCTGGCTTTTTGCACCAGAGGAAGGCTCTGGCATTAAGGGAGTAAAATACTTGGGTTTAGTAAAGCTAGTTTTTCTCTAGCCACAAAGACCTTTGACATTTTGTTAAGGCCATAGGAAGCAGAAGTAAAGGGCCTGACTGGTGGCCTCTATTCTCTTCCCTCAGTGTCCAAAAGAATGATCATAACAAAGGATAAGAAATTCGTGCCTGGGCCAAAACCTGCAAGCCCTGCACACTGGGAAATGCCCTTCTTTGGAGTATCTCCATGTTCATCTGTAATCTATCAGCAGCCAGAAACAAAGCCTAAGGAGAAGGTCTGTATGACACCTTGTGCGGTTAACAAAATACTGCTATAGATATCCTCTTTGGCAGACTGAAGAAATAGCCCCAATTAAATGTGTCTGTGTTAATTATACCTTTTAAAATTGTGATTAGAACTGACTATTAAAAGATTATTGGCTTGTTGTTTAAACAGCTGTTCATGGTGATTTGGAAAAGAGCATGTGATAATCCTCCATATCATATGGACTTGTTCCCCTTTAAGAGCTGTGCGTCAAGGGACTGTGCAACATTTCACCCATGGCTGTGATTACTGGGAGAACAGTTGTCACTTATAAACCTTAGCACATTTGCCATACTTATTAACATTTAGTAACGCAGTGGATTTGCAGCATGTGAGTAACTTCAATTTAGAAAGTGCAAGTAGAAATGTTGAGAATATTATTGTGGATGTGGACTAGCTCATATGTCCAAACTTTTCCCTCCAAAGAGACACTACTACTGCCAAAGAGTTATGGAGTGAAATTTCATATCTGTTCAATTAAGTTGCAGAGTCTTGATCAAGCAGAAAACCATATCAGGCCAATTGGCGGCGGGGGCGTGGGGTGTGTGTGAAGCGGGTTCTGGATGTGTCATGGACCCATGCTGGCATGTTTGCCCACCCCGCTGGTGAAAATAGCACCTACGCCAGCAGGGAATGCAAACACCACAGTGGGTGGGCGTTATGCAGCTTTGCGGTATCCGAACTGGAAAAGGCCTCCGCCCCCAAAGCTTTGCTGGCATAGAGCAGGATGCCAATGTGGGTGGGGGCAGGCGAGGGGCATTTCCAGAGGTGGAGCCAATAGTAGTCAGCTTCCATTAGGTTTTTCACCTGGGAACAACCCAGTGTAGCCCTTCAACTTACACCACATCAACGTGGCGTAAATCTGTTTTTCCTACGGAATTTTCCAGATGGCAGCAGATTTTTTTTCTTGCTTCTTGCTGCACCTCCCAGAGGTCCATTGGAGGTGCTGCACACTACCTTCAACATGCTGTCCCCAGCTGCAATGGAGTCCCCCCACTCCAATCTGGATTGGTCTGCCCAAAACATTGTATATGTTTGTGTGTATGTTAAGAGCCAAAAATCACACAAGTTAATTTGGCTGAAAAAGCCATGATCCAAATCCCAGTATTGCATGAGTACGTGATATGATATCCCAACATTACATCAGTATAACCACAAAGGAATTCAGCTAAACAGTAAGGTAGGGAGGGTGGGAGAGTGAAACGCCATCTGACGCTATATGGTTCCTGGTTTTATTATTGCTAATTAGTTGTTTATGTTAAGTTTTTAAGCTGTTTTTATCACTGTTGTCCACCGTCATGAGCCCCAAGGGGGGGGGGGGCGGTTTAGAAATCTAATCAATAACAACAACAAAATTAATATTGGTTTTGTTGTTTTTCTTGTTAGCTTGTCAAGATAGCTGAAGTGCAGAGTGAATTATCTATTACTGAGTCATTAAAAAAGGGTCCAACTGAACAGCAGCAACAAGCCAATGAAGAAACAGCTTCAGAAACCTTGGAAATAATGTTAGAGGCTGAATGTGAGGGCTTTTTGGACAAAAGGGAGACTTCGGAGCCACTGCTACAAACAGGTCTTTCCAGATGCCCGTTTCTAATATTTGCTTTTGTTGCATATCAAATACTATTATTATATTTCTTTGGAAGCAGACCATGTCTTACTGATTAGTCATTAATACACATTACACTTTTTGCTCATTACATTTCTAGTTCAAACCCCCCCCCCCCCCATGACATGTCTGAAGCTCTACCCCCCATTTGTGGTTTTTTAAATTTTTTAGTGTTTTTTTAAATTTTTTGGTCTGCAGGGGGCACAGTTTGTAGATTAGAAGCACCAAAATTTCAGGGATTTGTTGGGAGACTCTCCTAATGATAGCACCCAGGTTTGGTGAGGTTTGGTTCAGGGGATCCAAAGTTATGGGCTCCCAAAGGGGGTGCCCCATCCCCCATTGTTTCCAATGGGAGCTAATAGGAGATGGGGGCTACACTTTTGAGGGTCCATAACTTTGGACCACTTGAACCACACTTCACCAATCCTGGGTGGTATCAGAAGGAGAGTGTCCTAAAGATACCCTGAAATTTTGGTGTTGCTAGCCTAAAAACTGCACTCTCTGCAGGCCAAAAACTGAAAAAACACTTAAAAAATACAAAAAACACAAACGAACATGGGGGGGGGGGAGCGCAAAACTCAGATTTTGCACCCGGCTCCATTTTCCCTAGCTATGATTCTGATGTACACTGCTCATTTCAGACAAAATGGTGATGGTGCATGCTCAGACATTTATACATAGTATGCTCTCCCAGTACATGGGACAGGAACGCCAGAAATTTAATGCTTGAAAAGGGTTTGTATCTTCATCTGTTCTTGTCAGATTTGTAGTGCAGGGTGATATAGATCACAAGCTGTAAGTTGGATGTTACATCCCAGCTCAACTGGTAGCTCGCTATGTAACCTTCGCCAAGTCACTATACCTCAGCCCTCTCATCCCCATCTCGAACAAGCTGAAAATAAATAGTGACCCTTTCTTTTGTTTGTTGAACTAACTGAACAATTTAACTGACGTTCTTTGAGCACTTAGCACTCTATAAATAGCAAGGACTAGATCCAACAATTGGAGCTCTGCTCTGAGAATTAGTCTTTCCTACTTTCTGTTTCAGTCTCCCTGTACTCCCTGAAAAACTGCTCCTGAGTCAGGGAACCTCCAGGAACCACATGAGACACGGCATAGGAGGGTGTCGTTTAGAGGGGAAATCATGGAAATATCCTCCTCGCACAAGCAAATGCAGCTCCTTCAAGCACAAGAGCAGTTTTGGATCCAAGTGCCATTGCAATCATTTCTGAGTCAGGGCTTGACAGATCTCAGCTACGCAGTTGACCTGATGTCTAGCAATTTCATTGTATCATTCAGCATTTTCAGCTATGATTTTATTGTGGTGTTGCTCAGCAATTTTCTGTACAGTCCCCTGATGAACGAGTGAGAAAGAGATCCCCTTTGATTGCCAATAAGGTTATATTTTGGATCATGGGACCCACATGAACAAAAAAACACGAGGAACGGAAGCTATAATGAGAGGAATTGGCTGAGACTGAACGAAAAAGCTGGCTGGATTCAACTCAAAGTTTGTTTATCATTTTGCATCACAAGGTTTTGTTATATGGCATAAACCTACATGTGTATGAAGTACTTGTCATTCCTTGGTTGAATGTAAACATAACTACTTGCTCAGTGGCTTAAAAATCACCTGTAGCTCTTATGAGCACTATTCCCTTGTGTGGCATCTACCCCATATTTCAGGAAAATGGGCAAGTCCCTTGCCAAGTGGGCTTCTGATTAACAGGTGAATTCCCACCTTGAAACAGCCAAAGCTGGAAGGACAACTAACCTGTGAGTCTCCTTGAGATGAGGGCCTTGTGCCAAAGATGAAAGCAAATGCACCTTTTTTAATTGATGGTAATCACAAATATAGCTCTCTATGAGCTGCACGGTGATTAGTACCATTTATTTACACTGTTCAGTGATGGTGGATGAATTCATTTTTTAGCTAATTGGCACCAATATTCAATTAAGTGGAGCTTTTGAAAGCAATAATGGAATTGTGAAAAACTGGAGAGAGTTTAAGCTTGGGTTAAAGGTTAGCTTTGTGTTTTGGTGATAACAAACATGATTACTACTATATTCATTTCTACAGTACAACATTTCAGTCATAGCTTTAAAGTATAAAGACAGAGTATGACTAAGGGAGAAGAGTTTACAATTAGGATTAGGTTTTGGGTAGCAATAATCAGAAAATATGACAATTAATACAAAACCATGAAGGATGACAAAAAAAAAACTTGGGCTGTTGCCTAGAACCTGAGGCCTGGAGCCTATTCTAAGTAAATATACATAGTATCTGACTGTATTGCTACAGTATTGTTCATATGTTATCTGTGTTAACTATACTGTTTTCCATTCAGTATATATTTGCAGGGGGGAAAAGGGATCTCAGATTCATTTCTAGATTTCAATAAGCTCATTCCATTTCTTTGAGATGGATCTAAAGAATCATGGGCAAAAAGAAAATAGTTGCTCTAACAGTGGCACTCACTCCATGGCTTTGGAGCTACAAGTAAGTGGCTTAGCCACCACAGAGAATGTATGTGAATGGGCAGCTGCCAGCCTTAACCTTTGCAAAATGTCTCCTCTAGAAGGGCCAGCAGTTTAACGAAAAGGTTCTATATATGTTGGCACAAGTGCTTATGCAGGTTAGAGAATTAACTAGCCCAGGATCACTCAGCATTTGGGAGACCTCAGCCTCTGTGCCCTGTTGTTGGACCTCTAGGAAGTATGAAAGACAGGATGCTGGACTAGATGCACCACTGGTCTGATCCAGCAGGCTTCTTCTTACCTTCTTATTTTCTCATGCAAAATTTTTGTGAGCAGAAGACACCTTCCTACATACGCGAGGATACCTTTATTTTCAATCATATTGTTCATGCGTATAAAATCTTTTTTGCCATTTTTTTAGGTTCTTCCCTTTCTGAAAAAAGAACAGAAACATCTACTGAGGTGAGTATGCTATTCAGCAGAGACAAGGTATTTTTTGACCCACTACATTTGGCCCACTACGAGATTTTATCCAGCTAAGACAGCTTGCTCACCCCTCACCAGAAGCAGCAAGAGGAGGAGGAGCCTCTGGCTGTGTGGAGGTTGCATGAGGGGAGCCCAAGTGCCACCACCACCCCATTACCCAAGAGCCTGGACCTCACAGAGGAGGAGGATGAGCAGCTTGAGCAAGCCCTCTCTGAGGCGAGGCTTTGGTTCAGCTCCCAACCCCGCACCACCTCACTTGTTCATTCGCTCTCCCTCCCCTTTTCCTTCTCCCTCCCTCCCTCCCATCTAACACTTCAGGCGACGGCACTAAAGTAAGCAAGATGGAGCTCAACTCCAACTACAGCAGGGCCAACAAGATCTCAAAGAGCAACAGGAAGTGATTGAGCACATTGATGAAGTATACTCTACTCTCGGGGTTTTTTTAAAAAAAAACAAGAAAACTTATAAAGGGTGTATAGACAGAGTAAGAGAGGGTGGGTTTCAGATGTCAGGATAGGTTAAGTAGGCATTGTGACAAAACATGACTTCACCTTTGGCATGTTTAATTGTGATGTTTAAACAAACATCCTTGCAGTTTAAGATGGCACTTTTAAAATAAAATTCTCTCCTAATGACTTTTGAGCACTGCCGCTTGATGGAGAGTCAGCAGAACCTGTAGGATCTTATTTGGAATTGACATTATTGTGATTTTGTTCTTTGCTTTGTTTAATTTTGTTTCACTGGAAAAGAAAGATACTCAGTTTTAATTGTAATTGTCAGTTTTCTTTTATTCTGAATTATATCAGGCTGACAGTAAAAGATCCAAGTAAAACTTATTTATTTCATTTAAATTTTATCCCTTTATTTTCTAAAACTGATTTTTTTCAGCCCATAAATATTTGTAAAATACACAATGTGGCCCTTGTACTGAAAAGTTTGGAGACCCCTGCTGTTGAGTCATTTTTCTCTTGCTGTCCCCTCACTTTCTGTCTTCCCCCATATCCCTGAATTGTTCCCTCTTTCTCATTTCCACCCTTAATTCCATATATATGTAGAGCATGGAAAACCAGTCAGAATGTGGAAGGGGTAAGTGAGGTAGGAATCCTGCAGTCCTTAATACGATTCTAAGATTTATTAGGTTGACATAATCTATGGATTCTCTTACCTAGTTACATACCTATTCTAGTGCATTCTAAGTGAGATAGAATTACGGTAATTTTCTCTTTCTCAAGTATATCTTTCTTAAGCCAATTAACACAAAATTAGAATCCAATGCCTGGCATAAGGCAAATCTGACCTAAATATAGCCAGCCACCAGCTCTTTCAATACCCAATTATGCCAACAGTTCACATTGTTCATTGCAAAATAGTGGAGTGGCCTGACCAGTCACCAACACAGCCCATTATCAGTTTTAACAAGCAGATGTTTCAGTGTTTTTGCAGGGGTATGTTAGCCTTCAGGGGTATGTTAGCCTTGTGGAAGCTCCTGAACAAACTGAGGACATAGTTGATCCATGCATTTCTGTTCTGGGTAAGCAGAAATAGCCTCCTCTGAGTATTCTGGAAATATGATTTTTTAAAAAAATTGTGGGTTAGTTGGTTTTCATGATAATGTTGCATGCTTGGTGGAAATAGTAGATTAAAAGTTAAAAGCCATTGTATTATTCAGTATATCATATAGTATTTTATATCTCTGTATAGGAACATATGCCCCAGAAGCTCCTCAAAAGAGAAGTTTTGGGTCCCAAAAAGCTACACCTATCAAAACGTGCAAGAATGGTGGCAAAGGTATCTCTTTCTCTTTCTCTCCTTCTCCCCCCACTTTTAATAAGCAAGAGCAATGTCTGGATTTTGAATTCAGTTTCTCATTATTGAAGTACGGTGAAAAAAGTTTCTTTTTCAATGTACATGGGCTGCAACATTAAAATACTTAATGCACCTACCTGGAACTTCTATTGAAGTTATCAGATATTCCCATTTTAAATGTATTTTTATAATTGAAGTGAAAGTTGACAATAATATCAATACATGGGCAGCCCCATCCAAAGGACCAGGCTTCTAGATACGGCACTGCAACTGCTCTGCCCCTCTGTCCCCAAGGGGCCTTTCTGGCAGCAGGGGAAGGCAAAACATATTAAAAAGCCTCCCTGCTGCTGGAAAACCCCTGAAAAGGTGGTGTAAATCCAAAGCCCTGGGCACCAGCGTAGCAGAGGCAGTGGCCAGGTGGAAGCCAAGTAGCTTCAGTTCCTCCCCTAGCAATGCCTCTTGACGGCCCCCACTATGCCAGTGGCAGGAATGCAGGAATGCTGGTGTAACCTTTAACTGTGGGTTCTGTAGGGCAGAACTTGGAAGGAGATGCAAAGAACTAAATTTAAAACAAAATGGTTTACTTTTCTGAACAAATAACACTTATTAAACATTAACATTTGACATTAACACTTCACAGTCCTGTTGAGTTGCATTTCAAGTCCTTCTATTTACAGTCTTGTAATGCCAAGTCCAATTCTTCCTGCTGGTGGTTGGCTTATGAAGACTTCAGAGGCTTGGTGAACTGGATTCAAGATGATGAAGGTCCCCAAAAGAACTCCCATCAACTACATACACAGAAAGCCCTGAAACAATAAATTCTAACATTTACAATACAGCAAAAATAAACAACTCCCTTCCCACTAGTTCCCAACAACTTTGCAGTTACCTTAAACAAGGTGTTAAGAGCTTATAAAGAAATAAATCAAGGTCCCAGCCTGGTAGCCTTGCTTCCTCAAACTTCATGAGTTTTTGCAGCCTCCTGCTGCTTTGAGTCTCCACTCCTTTCTGGGTCAACCCATTCTGAACATAGGGGTTACACTGGCACCGTGCTTTGTACTGCATTCAGCCATCATGGAGGGCTGCAGTGGTCAGCTGCTGACAGATCTACCCCTCCCTCAGTGCTGGATTCAGGTCCCCCCTTGGATGGAGCGGTCCATTGGTATACTTACCCTGAAGGGGCCTTCTCCTGGCGGGCGACGAGGGCATCCTGATTGGGTGATTCCCAACTCATTCTCAGGGAGGCAGGACGAAGTTTGTTGTCACTTCCTGTAGATGGGTTGGGCACACCCCTTCTGACGTCAGTATTGGAGTAACATAGTAGTATAGAGAGAGAAGAAAACTGTACAACACGTGAGTATAACAGGAAGCAACAACCATAACATAGGGTAATAATGAAGGAACTGATACTAACGGTATCTACCCTGAACTACAAGGAGCCTAAGTGGCTGAAAGGGATTAACTGTCCCCCGCTAGGGAACTCTGTTCTATTAAACGTGATATGCTGTGTCCTAGGTGAGATTGGTGAATGTTGAGGGAGGGCCAGGATGCCCTCGTCGCCCGCCAGGAGAAGGCCCCTTCAGGGTAAGTATACCAATGGACCGTTCTCCTGGGGGTGAGGC
>NC_059427.1:52899011-52914149 GCF_021028975.2 Sphaerodactylus townsendi | reverse complement strand
TGCGAGAGAGATGAGAACTCCGTTCCCATGGGAATCCGGGAGGGGGGATGGGATGGACAGAGTTATAACCTGTGCTTCTGGCAGGAGACTTTATTCCTGCCACGTCGTGTACGTGAGCTTTCTAGGATGTCTGAATAAACGGTCTTTTACACCAAAAAAGCCTTTTATTTCTGCTTCTATGGAATTCCTTACAGTGGGGCTTAGATACTTCAGTGCAAAATACCAGAGAGTAAAGCTGGGAGTGTATGCTTCACCACTGATCCATGGATTTTCTTTCAGCACAAGAGATGCACATTTGATATTTCTCTTTTATTTCAGAGAGAACATGATGGGGCATCAAGGCTCAGCCCTGGATCATAACTTGCTCAATCACACCGGTCCCACAGACCTTGATGTAGCTATGTTTCATCGCGATGCAGGACCAGGTAAGCTCAAATCCAAGATGTATGTTCAAAAAATTATTAGCCTTTCAGATTATGTTTGGTATCTTCCTACATGTTATCATGTCCTGAAACACAAGCATTTTGATTATTGAGCATACTCAGATTTTTCCAGAGAAGGAGCAGTGTCTTCTTCTTAATCCAAAAAACATAGCTGTGCTTCTTGAGGAAATGATGGGATTGACCAGAACAATTTATAACAGGTGGCATGTCTAGAGATGCTTTTAATATTTTGAACAAGTTATATTATAAATATATCAGTTATTTCTGTTTTGCAAGGTTTTTTTACCTCATAGGTTGTTCATGAAAGGGAAATCCCTGAATGTTTTCTCCCTGATTCCTCACCTCTTTAGAACGTTGTTTATCTTTCACAGATCAAGACTCTGACTCAGACAGTGATCTCTCTCTCGATGAAGAACGCAGCCTCTCAATTCCATCATCAGAGAGCGAGGAGAATGTGCATCTCCGGGGCAGGTTCCAGCGTCAATTCAAAAGGGCAGCACACAGTGAGAGGCTTCTCACCAACCCTTCCAACACCACACCCAAAGGTAAGTGCTAGGAGAACAGCTATAATGATACAGAACTAAGAACACTGTGAGCACTGGTGGGGAGGGGTGGTGGTGTCTGCATTGGATCCGACCAGGGCAAACAGCAGTCCATACATCTCTATGACACTCTTGTGGATAAACCTTCAGCATTTTGTAAAACAAAAGAAACATCTCAAGGACAAAATGGTGCACAAAAATGGTTTGTGAAACTAGCTGCCTATTTATTAAATAGGGTGGCGACTTTCAATCAGGAATCCTTCATTTTGTCGCAAGAAAAAAATCAGTGGGCATGCAGATTGATTTAATCAGTCAGTGGCTGTTTGTGCAGATGTGCACAATCTTTTCCAATTAATGTAGGAACTGTGATCCCTGAAGACTGCCAGGTGGGTTACTGGTGACTAACATATTGCCTTCAATACAGGTGCAGTCCAGACAGCATGCTCTTGGTATTAGTTTTATAGCACACTGTATGCACTGGAATAGTATACCAATAGAGCCCAGGAGTATACTGAATTGCCAGTAATTTTATACCACTCATTAAAAAGGGTGAGAATTTGAGGATCTGTTCCAAGACAGTCATCAGACATCAAGGCAAACCTTGCGTTAATAAGTTAAATGAAATTGATTCATCATGTAACAGGGATTGTCTAATGTCTTTCCCTTAGATGTAGACGGCAATGACCTAATGTCTTACTGGCCAGCGCTGGGTGAATGTGAAGTTCACCCCTGCTCCCTCCAGAAATGGGGCTCAGAGCGGAAACTTGGATTTGATGTCAACAAAGATGCTGCCAACAATAACCAACCAGACCTGGCCTTAACCAGTGGAGATGAGAACTCCCTCACCCAGACCCAACGACAGAGGAAAGGTGAGGATATCAAAGCACAGCCTGGGGTGGGGCTAGAATTGAAGATCAGTTCGATTCAGATGGGGGACTCAAATCCTACTGAACCATAAATGTCACTGGGTAACATCCTTGCTGTGGGAGGCTTTGGGGTCCTGAGGCAATTCGGACGATTGGCCTTCCTATAACCCTCCCCCCCTCCTGTGTAAATTCGTGGAACAAACATATTATTATGCAACTTTTAAGTTATATAAAAGATTTTCCATTTCCTCCATCCCCCACTATATCTTTCCTCGGTTTGCTTTTATGGTACCCACTTGTGGGTCAAGTAGTCCCAGCCAATTTGTAAACGTCAAAAAAGAATTCTGAAGACCAAGTGGTGCAAAGCCTCCTCCGCTACAAAGCTTCACTTTCATGCACTGTGAAGAAGAAACTGTGCTCTCCAGTACAGACTAAAGTAACTAAATACTTTCACAATACATTTAGTACACAAGGTAGAACTACTAATCTTATCCTTTTGCAGCTCTAATTAACTTTTGCTCCAGAGTCAGACATGGGCCTATAAGCAAGGATTGAACTGAGGCCTGTGTTGCCAGGAGCTGCTGAAATCAGTCCACCAGACCTAACTGCTATTGAGTTTCCAACTGGGGCTGGACCCGCAACACTCCCAGTGGTGAGCTGGAGCAACTGCAGGGTAGTGGTGGTGCAGAGTAGACCCACTGGCCCTTTCGACACAAACCACAGAAAACAGTTGCAAAACATTTTTGATCCCCCTCCCCTGTTTGTCCACAGTCAGCCCTTGAAAAGATTCCTGGCCGCCATTTTGTGATCTTTCCAGGATTTTTAAAAATTCTTTGTGCTTCATCCTGCAATTCACCACAGTTCATGTAATCGATGCTGTGTAGATTTCACACTCCCAGTTTTTTGTTTTGTTTTTTTAAAAGAACAGACGAAAATAAACAGGCGAGACGGAACAGAGCAAGCTCTGAAACTGGTATTGAGGACAAAGTCTAGGGACTACAGGGAGGTGTGGGAAATGTCTTAAAGAGATCGCACAGCAAGTCAAAATGTTTTGAAAATGTTTCAGCTAAAGAATTGCTAAAAGAGAGGATTCATTTAAAATGTTCTCAGGCTGGAAATAAAATGTTTTGGGGTAAAAACTATGTGGAACTCCTCGGAGGAAACGTTATATTCTGCCTCGAAGCTTTTTAAAGTGTCTGTGCAGAAACAGCCACTGTGACATTGTCACAGCTGCTCCAATTGAAGAGGACCTAGTATAACAGCAGCGTGGACAACAAAAGCCCGTGGAAGACATTTCACCCAGGGAAGGCCTTCAGAAGCTTCCTTGAGCCACATCTCTCCCTAAGGATGGTTTGTCATCTCATATTATAGTGAAGATAAAATGTTATATGGGCAGTATGTATGTCTCTCTGAGCTCCCAGATGCTCATATGGTAAATAGACAGATGGTGACTGCTAGGGTGGTCAAGAGAGCCAGTGTGGTGTAATGGTTAGAATGATAGTCCAGTAGCTGGGAGATATGGGTTCAAACCCCCACATTGCCATGGAAGCTCACTGGATGACATTGAGCCAGTTATTCTCTTTCAGCCTAGTCTACCTCACAGGATTTTTGTGAAGATAAAATAGAGGAGAGGGGAATTGGTGCTGTAAGCAACTCCGGGTTCCCACTGGAGGGAAAAAGCAGGTTATAAATATCAACATAAACAAATAGCTTTCAATGAGCCTGCCTTATTCCAAGCCTGACCATGAATCTATCTAGTATCCACAAGCCTAGGAACCTGTAAAGGAAAGAAGAGAACTACAAATTGATTTGTAGTCAACATGAATGTAAATTTTTTGAAGCTGAAACTAAGCCCAGCTTTCCATTCATCCACCATGCTTTGAGCAATATGATCTCTGATGTTTGCAGTCTTCCGGTTGAAAAGTCAGCAAAGATGCTGCCAACAATAACCAGCCAGACCTCGCCTTAACCAGTGGAGATGGAAAACTCCCTCATTTCCACTGTCCCATTACTCTTCTGGAGGGCTAGCCCTTGGAAAAGGGATCACTCACTTTAGCTGCTTTCAATACCTATCTCAGTCCTGAAATAGGAGAAATAATAATAGAGGGTGCCTGTAAACATGAGCAGAATGCCTTTCACAAAACCTATCCTTATTCGTCTGTGGATTGAGAAATCATGTCGAAGAGTGTGTTTTCTAAGTGACCTGGAGCCCGGACCCATCTTCTTTGTAGAAATTGACCATCACCCTTCTACATGTCTATTTGACCAAGTTGTGTAACTATGAGGGTACCAACATGGCAGGAGATTGTAGGTTTACTAAACCGCCCATTTGTAAATGCAAATAACCCAACGGGAGAGTGTCTAATTTTTCTTATTTCCTGTTTTTTCTTTTCCCTCCCCAATATTGTATAGGCATCCTGAAGAATCGCCTCCAGTACCCTCCAGCTCTGCAAGGCCTGTCATCCATGGGCAGAATGACCAATGAGCTTTCCTGGTACAAAACATCCACTCTGGGTCACAGGGCTGTTCCTGCTGCTTCTTATGGCAGGATTTATTCTGGTGCAGGCAGCCTCTCTCAGCCAGCAAGCCGATATTCTTCACGGGAACAACTTGACATGCTGATGAGAAGGCAGATGTCCAGAGAACAGCTGAGCCGGAATAATTCTGGCGAGTGCCTGGAACCTGTAACCTGCAGACATGGGTCTCGGGAGCAACTGAACACCATTCTGAACAGGCCTGGGTCTAGGGAGCATCTGGACACTATCCTCAGCCGACATGGGTCAAGGGAGCACCTTACAAGTATACCCAGTAGGCATGGGTCTAGAGAAGACTTAGGTGAAGTAGTTACTGGACATGATCAAAGAATTCACGGAAACACTCTGCCTAGGAGGCAGGGATCTAGAGACCACCTAGATACTTTGCCCTGTAGATTTGGGTCACGAGAACAGCTAGACTGTGGTGGAGCAGTAAGGGAAATCTCTAGAGAATGGCTAAACACCATGCCTAATAGGCAAGCATCAAGAGATCGAATGGACACTTTGCCAAGTCGAGACACTTCTCGAGAACAGCTTGATTTGCTTTCTAGAAGGCAGCCTTTGAGAGACCAACTAGCGTCAGCTAGACAAATATCAAGAGAGCAGTTGGACTTCTTATCAAGAAGATCTAATTCCAGAGAGCATCTGGACACAGTGCCTGGCAGGCAAGCTTCTCCAGAAAATCTAGAAGCTATGTCTAGACAGCAGCCTTCTAGGGAAAATCTCGAACTCCTCTCCAGAAGGCTTCCCTCTAGAGAAAATCTTGACACAATCCCCAGCCGTCACCCCTCCACAGAGCAATTAGACATCCTTTCTTCTATTCTGGCTTCTTTTAACTCCTCTGTCTTGTCCTCTGTGCAATCATCCAGCACTCCCTCAGCCCCACAGACTACATCCACACCTTCTGCGGCACAGACATCCTCCACACCCTCCATGCTGTGCCCTTCACCACCTCGATCTGCTACATCTCACAGTATTTCCGAGCTGTCGCCAGACTCAGAGTAAGTGGCACCCCTTCCACTGGGGCTGTGACCTATGTGTGAGTGTATGTGCATGTGTTTAAATGTGAACCTCTGTGGAACAGAAACAAGCTGAGTAAAGCTTTAGTTCAGGGTGTTAAAAAGGTTTCAGGAAAGCTATGTTTGAGTATGCTGGCAGTAGCTGGTTTAGGCTCACCATTACCCTGTATGGTCTAAGGCCCTGGGCACCCTGCAAACATATATCACTTTCATACCTGTTCATTTGCCGTGACTAACCCCTGCCTCAAAGAACTCAGATACAAGTTACTAACAGCAGCCATGCAAGTATTATGATCAGTGAGTTGATGGAAATGTTTTGTTAGAGATTCCCCAACACAGCCTTCAATTGCCTAGTTTCCCTGCGCAAGGAGAATAACTGTTAAACTAGTTTGTGTTATGACTGTGCCCAAGGCAGAAATCAGTTTCTCTGGAGCTCAGCATCAAATGATGGAAATAGCATCAATCATAAACAACATGCTATACAAAAACCACATGGGACATATGGTATGGGATTCACACGACTGGCTCCACCTGCATACATTTTGCTGAGTGGAAGGAAAAAGAGGATGAGTACCCACCTTTCTTTTGATCGTGCAGTCCCGTAAACTACACAAAGAGCAGGAACATGCTTGAAGACATGATTCCTGAAACATCTCTTTTTTGCTTTATAGATTTGTGAAGAGTTCTACTTCAAATATTCAACAAATCGTTCTGGTAGACTAAACCTTGTTTCAGTCCTTTAATGATCCCTTAATACTTTTTTCTTTGCTTCCTCTGTCAAGACACAAATCTGGCAGTTGTTATTCTCATGCATATGGTAACTCAGGATAGAGAATTGGCACCCTGAGAACCCCATTTTTGAAAAGTACGTAACCCTCAAGGTTACACAAAATATCTGAAAATGAAAACACATCTTTGAAAGTCTCAGAAACTGGTATATCTATTTCATGACATACCTCCATGCACTTTTTCATGATTTTTGGAGCCCAATCATATGCATACTTACTAAAAAGTTCCACCAAACTCAATGAGACATGATGGAAGGATAGCTAGAACTGCAGTCTCTCATACAACCTTAGTTTATTTTGTACAGTTTCTCACTCCAGCCTTTGAAAAATTACCATATTATGGGGGGTGGGGTATAGACTCCAACACAGTAATCAGAATGCCGTGAAGTTTAAACACCTTTCCACAAACTGGTTAATGGACAACTGACCCTGCATGCTAAATGTATGTATTAAAGTTTCTGGAAAATGGAAAAGCTGACAGGGATTTTTTTTTTTAACGATTCTTCTTCTTTCTCCTTTGAGAAGAGTAACAAGAAGTGAAGGTCATTCCTGAGGCGCCAACTGCTGCAAGAGCAAAGGAAGAAGCAGGAATGATTGCCAGGCCAGACACTTCCAGCAACGGTTTGGGATCCTTCAGGCACCTTCGAAGAAAGAACTGAGGATGCTTTGGAGGTCCAAATCAACCATGACCTCCCCTAGCACTCAGTGGTAGAGAACTTGCGAGTGAGAGCCAGGTAAAGTGCACAGACCTGGCTATGGAAGAAAGGTGTCTTGGGTACCTCTGTGCCATACTGGTCATCCTTCCTGCTCAGAGGGATGCCCCAAATGGAAGGGGCGAAGTAACCACACCATGAGTGAGCACCATTTGTGACGTATCAGATGCAGACCAACGGAACCTTCCTTTCCAAAACATTTCGATACCCTGTGCAAACATGAGAGGGAGGGGTGGCTGCAATGGGGAGGGGCAGGGAACGGTTTTTATACATTTTTGTATCTTTGTAATCAGAGAGAAGAGAAATTTCTATGGTTATTTTTACGGTTCTTCTGTTCCTGTAATGCTGATCTCATTTCGTCTTGACGGTGATATGTCTGAACTGTGGCATGATGCTATGCAGGCTTCTCCCCAGCAGGGCTCCACAGAGGTCCTGGGGAGGTAGAACCGGGTGATGGATCCACTGGATTCTCTTCAGCCAGCCCTCTGTGTGGTATCCTGTTGGGTGCCTCTCATATGTTCCTCATGAGGGTAATGATGTGGCAGACAGCTTGCTGGGAGTTGGGGGCAGGATCTCTTTCTCTCTCTTTCTTGCTCACACACACACACAGACGCAAACACCCTCCGCTAACTCAAGCCACCAGAACCTGAAATCTCATTTGCTTTGAT
The DNA here is from genome assembly GCF_021028975.2 of Sphaerodactylus townsendi. Lineage (NCBI taxonomy): Eukaryota > Metazoa > Chordata > Lepidosauria > Squamata > Sphaerodactylidae > Sphaerodactylus > Sphaerodactylus townsendi. Next base: position 52,906,576 of record NC_059427.1, on the reverse strand, counting down.
GGGACCTCCATTTTATCCTAGACCAAAGCCATGCCTCCTTTTGTCAAGACCTGGAAGGTTAGAATGTGATTACAAATCAATCCTCTGAAGGCCTTCAATCGATTCAGACCCCTGTTCCAACCAATTCAAAACTGCCTTTTATTTGCATGTGCGCACCAACATCAAGTTATGGGCTGGAAAGCAATTTTTGGTGCCAACTGTTAATCTGGCCTTGGGTTGAGCACTTGCTGCTGCTCTATGAATGTTTCCTTATGTGAGCACCCCTTATTACCACAATGTTAGGGCCTTGCCTAGTTGCCTATCCTGTGGAACGAGGGTTGCCGACCTCCAGGTTAGACCTGGACATCACAGGGGGAAAAAGTGAAGCCTGGCCAAGGCTATAAGACACAAGGCTTTAAGATGCATCTTATAGCCTTGGCCAGGCTTCACTTTTTTCCCTGTGTTGTCCCTGCAACGTGGTTGCTTAGACCTGGACATCCCCAGGATTATGGCTGATCTCCAGATGACAGAGATTAGTTCTCTTGGAGAAAATGGCTGCTTTGGAGGGTGGGATTTATGGCATTATATCCTACTGAGATTTCACCCCTCCCCAAGACCCCGCTTCCTTAAACTTTACCCTCTGATCATCAGGAATTTCCCAACCTGGAGTTGACAACCCTAATATGCATGCACATCTATTCTTAAGTTCTGCATCCAGGAAGTTTTGGGGGAGGCTTCTGCTACATTAGACTATACTCAGGTGTGAAGGTTTCCCTAAAATGAGCCCCTATCTTCATAAGCTTGGATTTAGATGGGCATAGGCCTTGGCTTCAGGGGAGATCTATTTCCCCTCCAGTTTTATTGGTTAAATGTCTTCTTTCTTGACCAGGAAACTAGTACTAAACTTTATACTAGGCTGTTTTGACTATCTTGTGTGGAAGCTGGGTAGGAACATTTGGGTGTGCAGTATCAGTAACACAATATTGTCCCAACTAGGATTACCACTTTTTTCTTGACAAGGCATTTGGATTAATTTTATGAAGACACGCTTGGCTCAGGGCTTCATCCTTACCTCCTAATACTAGAACCAGAGTGGAAGACTTCCCCTTTGAAAGAAAGAACCTATTCAGTGAGAAGACTGGTGCAGTCCTCAATAGAACAAGGAAGAGTAGACTTACTGCAACGTCTTTGGGTATTACCTTTCAGGGCACTGGAAGTTTTAAGCAGCGGTATTTCCCTCAGCATTCTCAACATTCTTTCTGGAAGAACCTATTTTTACAGGCAGTCTCATAATCTCTAAGGATTCAGATCTCAATAGAAACGGAGACATTCCTAGCATAGGCAAAAGGGTAGGCAAGACGATCAGTCCCCCAGGGATCGACCTTCCGGGGAAAAGCAGGTGGCATTACTATATGGCATAGAATACCGCTTCCTTGACAGACTGTCACTGTTCACTGACCAGTGATCTCTAATCACTCAGGACCATTGGGTTCTTTCTACAATGAAGTTTGGTTAATTTAAAACTATCCCTGTCTGAGTATCTCTACCACCTCCTTCTCATTATTCTTCACCTCTTCTGGCAGCTGAGGTTTCGATGCTGTGCAGAAAGGGGGCCTTTCCCAACTTAATCCACCTTTTTCTGGAAAATTGTTTTATAGTCTATAGTCCAGTTAAGTAAGGGGGCAGATTCTCAGTTCATTTCTTTCATTGAACAGACTGAGTGCATACGCCCACTGCCCTTCTCTGGGAGCAATCAAACAAAAGTTAGCTGTGGCTGAGTCCCTTTGAAATTCAAAAGTACTTAAAAGCATTTAACTGTGCACTTTAGTCCCACTGGTTTCAAAGGGACCTAGCTGTGTAATTTTTCCTTGCTTTTTCACCGAGTGCTGTTTTTGATGCGCTGAACTGAAAATACTCCTCTCCTGTTTGCCTCAGTCTAAATATTTTAAATCTCCTTATCTGCATGCACACACTCACAAGCATACATAGAAATCTGTTCAGTTCCAAAATAAAGTTTCCAACTTTGGGTTAGGAAATTCTTACAGATTTTGGGGAGTAGAGCCAGGGGGGTTGGGGAGGGGGAGCTTCAGTGGGGATAACACCGTGGAAAGCACCCTCCGAGCAGCCATTTTCTCCAGAGGAACTGACTTCTGTCTCTTGGAGGTCAGGTGGAATTCCAGGAGATTTCCAGCCACCACCTGGAGGTTGGCAACCCTAACTCCAAACCCAGTTTGTTTCCATGTACTTAGTTATAACCTATTGAAACACTGAATAGCTCAAGTTCCTTAAAGAGTTAAAAAGCCATTGGAGCTGCCTGAAGTTTGCCTTGTTTTGAAAAAAATAGAATAAATTAGTGTCATGACAGTATCACTGACACTTGTGCTCATTAAAACTCAAGTCACAATACTCAGCAAACTACAGTTTCAAAATTTGGCTTTCATACTTCTTTCTCTCCTTCCAATATCCAAGTATTAATTCCTACTTCACCAAGACAGTGCTGCAGCTCAGTCAGATCTCAAGCAAAGTTAACTCACACAACTATTGGTGTTTTTAGCTGTATTGGTCCGTGACCCTCGGTCACAAAGGACTGCTGTTTAATTTTGAAATCATCTCCTCTCCATACCCTCGCCCAACCAGTTGGACTAGATCCAGATATTCATAAGGCCCTTCACAAGCCAGTAGTACTTCAAAACTTTCATCAGTAATTGCTTGAGGCAGAGGCGTAGCTACCATGGGGACATCCGGGGACAAGTGCCCCGGGCGCCACCTTGTGGTGGGCGCAAAAATTGCAGGTTCGTTAGTGGCTTTTTCTATTTTTCAGGGTTTTTCCCATTTCTGGCCTGCAGGGGGCGCTGTTTTTAGGCTAGCAGCACCAAACTTTCAGACTATTGCCAGGTGACTCTCCTGATGATACCAGCCAAGTTTGGTGCAGTTTGGTTCAGGGGGTCCAACGCTATGGACCCACAAAATGGGTGACCCCATACTCCATTATTTCCAATGGGAGCTAATAGTAAACGGCGCTACCATTTTGAGGGTCCATAACTTTGGATCCCCTAGATGCAAACTTCACTAAACTTCTAGGTGGTATCATAAGGATAATCTCCTGCTGATAGCTGCCAGGTTTGGTGCAGTTTGGTTCAGGGGGTCCAAAGTTATGGGGCCCCAAAAGGGAAACTCCATCCGCCATTGTTGTTTCCAATGGGAGCTAATGATGAATGAACTACCCTTTTGAATCCCATAACAGGCTTCCTGAACCAAACTTCACTAAACCTGGGTGGTTTAATCAGAAGAGTCTTCTGAAGATAGCCTAAAAGTTTGGTACTGTTAGCATAAACATTGCTCCCCTGACAGGCACCCTCACATTTTCCCCAGGTTCTCTCTTTAAATCCACCTCCTTTGGAGTGGATTTAAAGGGAAAATCCTAGACTCCCTAGATTAAAAAAAACATTAAAAGTATTGTTGAAGGCTTTTTTCCAAAAACCAGATTCAACTGGTAGTTGTGAGTTTTACAGGCTGTGTAGCCCGTGGTCTGATAGATCTTGTTCCTAACATTTTAAGCCTGCCATCTGTGGCTGGCATCTTCAGAAGTGTATCACAGAGAGAAGTCTGTTATAAGAGAAGGCTGGACACAGTGTATAATAGACTTCTCTCTGTGATACACCTCTGAAAATACCAGCCACAGATGCAGGTGAAACATTAGGAACAAGATACACCAGACCACGGCCACACAGCCCAGAAAACCCACAATAACCAACATTGAAAGGGAAGCTGTTTGGGGGGCGGGGGGGGGAATCTTCCCTGAAACAGCATCATTTCAATGTTGTTTAAACTAGGGGGCCCAAATTCTCCCCCCCTTGGGTGGATTTAAAAGGGAGAATCTGGGCTCTCTAGTTTAAACAAAATTTAAAAATATTCTGTTTCAGGGTGGATTCCCCCTCCTTAAAAAAAATAGCATCACTTTCAATGTTGTTTAAACTAGGGAGCCCTGGGTGTGTTCAGATTTGTGTGTTGGGCCATGTTCTATAATGCAATGGTGACTTTGAGATGACCTGGTGCAAAAAATGTTGTTTGGTCGTGGTGGGGGAGGGAGGCTGCCCAAATGGGGGGGGGCGCAAAACTCAGATTTTGCCCCGGGCTCCATTTACCCTAGCTACACCCCTGGCTTGAGGAGAGGGTTGCCTCCCATTAAAATCTCTGGTCATGTGAAACAGAAGGCAGGTCTTTTACGGGACATGTTAATTTTCTACCTAGAGAGAGATTTTTTTTTTACATGGGGCTGCTTTCCAGCAAGTGATCACCCATGTATATTCTGATCCTATCCCATAAAGCAGTTCTGACTGCTGAGAGAGTTCTGTTTACTGAAGAAGTGATGAGGTGCTATGTGTTATATCTCCACACTCAGGCTCCCTTGGGTGTCTTGCTCACTTACAGCGAGTAGCAATGCTTCATTTACTGCCTTATTGCCACAAAACACTGTAGCTTAATTGTTAAACAAAAATGACTTAATGTTTACATTGGGAAATGTTTTTCCTGTTGTTGTCAAAGGTGGGTGGCAGTGGGCTTGCAGTGTCCCCTTTCCACTGCAAAGCCACTGCACCCCCATTGGTCCAATTGCAAATGAGAAAAGGAGAAAGATTTTAATTATTCTCTAATACATTCCACAGTGTATAGCTCTGAGGCGAAAAGGGCTCTGCGAAGCCTTCTGACCTTTCACACTTGAGGCCTGAGCAAAGATGGGGGAGGGCAGCTCTTCGGCCTTTGTTCAGAACTGCCTTTTCCTGCACCTTCCGCAAATGGTGTGTTGAACAGGAGTAAAACCATTATGTGCCAAGCCCAGAAAGGGTGGCCATCTACCTCTATTGCTTGGTGGGGGCAAAAGGTTCAAGTCCCTCACAGGCAGAAGATGGACAACTGGGCCAAGAAAACAGAATTTATTTGTTTACAAGAAATCAAGATAAGAGAGAATAAAGTTGAGAAGCAAGCACTGGCCATGGCATGATTTTGTGCAAAAAAAAATCCCCACAATTTTTTTATAACCCTTGTGAAAGTACAAATAATTACAAACGTGGTGAATGCAAAATCCCTTTGTATGCTCATCAATCCTGAATGTTACTTATTGGGCTTCAAGAAACAGCTTGTTTACACTATTTTTTCAGTCTGTGTATGTATATTACTATAGCCAAACAAGGGACCAGAATTTCTATTTGTTATATTGATTTCTAAAACGATGGCATCTGACTTTCTTTGACTACTGTTTGTATTTTCCACTCTCTCTGTAATTCAATGGATGTCTGTAGTATTTATTAATCACCAAAAATGCTGGTTGGTTGATGGATTACTGGGGTCAGGAATTAAATCTGGTTCATATTGGAATGACCCGCCACCCCACCCCCACCCCATCAAAAAGGCTTGATCAGCAGATCGGCTTGGTTTCTTGTGGGTTTAGTTCAAATTAGAAGAGAGTGTTCTGTCAGAGAAAACCAGGGCTTTTTCTGGTTTCTTTTAAAAGTGCCAGTACTCATGTAGAACGTTGCACCCATTTCCCCCAATTTCCCCTTCAGAACTTGGGAGAGCTCCAAGCAAGATATTCAGTCCTGGTGAATATCATCACACATAAAAAGCCCTGAAGAAAATACACACCTACTTATGTCAGCGGTTTCAGACTGAATATTGCCTACAAGGAGGTTTCCAAACCTTCTCACTGAAAACAATAGTAGTTCTAGGTTTTCCAGAATGCCGCTGCTCTCCTTGAAGAATTTGGGTGTAGATCTTCCTAGTCTGGGAAATCCATCTGAACAGACTTTTAAAAACCATTTTGTGGGATGAGACAAATGACCTGCCCAGAGGTGCCGCTTCTATCTGACAGGTTTGCATCCCTTGTTATTTACTTTGTGAAGAGGGAAGAATCCACAGACCTCTCAAACACTTATCTAGGGATGTGTGCCAAAAGGAGAAAGATGTCAAGCAACTGACTGGAGTGTCAGTCTCTCTCATGCCTTGCTAGCGTTGGCTGTGTTACTGCCTGCTACCAGCCAGCACTCTTAGCACGACCGAATGTTCCTTGAAAGAGTTGTCCTCCATCTCTTTCCTGGGAGTTGTTAGTTTGCCAATCTTCAAAACAGTTCTTGATTGTACATGTGGTGGCCTAGGCTCTGGAGAGCATTCTCTCTCTCTCTTTTTTTCATTTTGGTTGGTTCATTATATTTTTCTTCCCTTCCCACCTGATTTGTTGGCAGAGGGCAGAGAGGCCCGTGGGCTTTCTCTGTAGCCATGTAAAATTGTTCCATAAAAGTGACATATTTGGAAATAAAATATAAAACTCATTGTTGCGCCCGCCTTGATGTGTACATGTGTGTATATTTATGTGCCTGCCTTTTCCTCACACTTGTTCCCTTCACTCTGTTCCTGGCTGACATATTTTTTGGTTTATAATGCAATAAAGAAACCAAAATAGTGAGTCACGTTATAGGACAGAAAGAAAGTAGAATGCTTCATAAAGGCTGTGTGGAAATGAAAAGGTTAGCCCACTCCACAGGAGAACACTATATAGGATTGTCGGATTCCTCAGGTGCAGGGGTGGAGGCTGGAAAAGTAGCACCCTTCAGGGTTCTCTTCTTCCCTGGCAAAGTCTTAGGAAGGCCTCAGACAGGTCGGGGGGGGGGGGGTTTGCTCACCCAGTTCCCTCTCTTTCAGTCCTGTTCATGTCCTCTACCTTTGCAATCTAGGGAATCATTGAGATCCTCCTCCCTGGCCCTTTCCAGGACCACTTTTCAAAGGGCTTCCTGGAGGAGAAACATCTCCTCAGCCTCTCCCTCCAGTCCAGAGGCTAGACTCTTGACACTGGTAGGAGTCAGGGCCAATGGTGCTTCTTCGTGGGTCTTGATTCACCATGCCGCATCCTCTGGGCTCCTCTAAAAGAGCTTGCCTTCAGCCTGTTCATATTTGGTGAGGCCAGGATTTCCTCTCTCCTTTTTCACCTACCAGATACTCTCCGCTGTATCTTGCCTTCTTGTCTTGGCCTGCCCCAAGTCCCACCATGCTTCCTCTGTTGTTGCCATGTCCCTGGGATCCATTGGGCCTGGCTGGCAGCCCCTGCTTGTCCCTTCTTACTGTGGCTGGCCCTGAGTTGCCTCCTACTAATGAGTAAGTGCAGGGGGTCACCTCCAGGCAAGGCTTTATCCAGAATCTGGAATCCTAGTTCACAATAGAAAAATTTGGGCTGAGGGAAGAATTATATTCAGGCTTCTGGTTAGCTCTGCATCTTGGTAGGTTTATGCTATGCTGAGAGAATTCTCTCGCCCAGAATCTTGAAGTGCTGCTATATTATAGTTTACCCTGAGCCTTGAATCTATCTTTTGGGAAGTACCTGAAATATAACTAATCTCCTCAAAGATGCAGAAAGATGATCAGCGCCACAGACTGATAGTCCCAGCAGATCATTTGTATCACTTGTATAAAAGAGCTAGACCAGGGGTAGGGAACCTGCGGCTCTCCAGATGTTCAGGAACTACAATTCCCATCAGCCTCTGTCAGCATGGCCAATTGGCCATGCTGGTAGGGGCTGATGGGAATTGTAGTTCCTGAAC